>NW_026871358.1:0-235513 GCF_028564815.1 Eubalaena glacialis | reverse complement strand
CAGCTGAGCATATTTAGCTCCCACATGTAAGTTTTTAATACCATTCTCTAATAAACGGAACAAGGGCTCTTTGAAGAAAGGGCTGATGCTAGGACTGAGACAGTAAATATATGAAGCAGGATAATCTTAAAATATCAGAAAGTAAAGAAGTACCAAAAATTTTAAAAACCCACAAAAGAAAAATTATGTAAAATGAAAACAGGAGCAAATGCAAAAATCTCTCAACAGCCAAAGCAAGAATTAACTAAGCAGTCTAATAATGTAGTGCTGGATTATAACCAAAAGTTTATAATAATTATTCACGTGTCCAAACTGGTAAAAATAAATTACATAGTTTTTGATGAATGGTGTTAAATAGAAATCTCCTATGCAGAAAGCTTCTAAACAATTTATATAGCCACTCAGCTGTCCATCAAGGGTGTGAAGCTAACTCCTCTCTCCTCAAGTGTGGGTTCTGCATTATGACTTCCTCCTAAATAAGACACACAGGATGGACATGGGAAAATATTAACTTCACTGTGGGAACACTTGACAAACACTACCTCAGCTAGGTGACCAAAGTTGAGAATATAAGTGAGAAGTTCCCTTGAGAGCCTGTCCTCTTGATATACAGTGAAGAGGAAGCACTTCACCTCTGTGATCTGCTTTTTCAAAGCCAAGTCTAACCACGACAAAAACACCAAGCAAATCCCAGTGCCTGGCAGTCTATAAAATACCTGACCAGTCCTCCTCCACACTGTCAAGGTCATGGAAACAAGGAGAGTCTGAGCAACTGTCAAAGCCCAGAAGAGACTAAACAGACATGATGACCCCATGGCCTTTGAGATCCTGGAACAAGGAAAGGTATAACAAAGGGAACATGAATAGGGACTTCGGTTAATAATAGAGTATCAATATTTGTTCATTATTTGTCATGATTCTGTGGAAAATTAGACAGGAAAAATTAAACGTCAAATAAGAGAAACCTACTGTAACAAACTGGAAATCCAGAAGAAACAGGTGATTTCTTTGTAAAAACTCATTACCAAAATGAACACTAAATTAAGGAAAATACAAAAAGACCAATTAATTACTGAGGAATCTCTTCCCCATACTGGTTATCCTATCACTGTTCCAGGGTTTCCCTCTCCCGGGACAGGGAAGGAACAGGGACAGAGCTGTTTGGCAGCTCCACTAATATCTGGTCCCACCCAGAATCTTCATCTCCCCCAGCCATGCCTACCCAGTGAGGACACCTGAGGAAGGATCAGGGATTATTGATTCAGATATATCAACTACAAATTTTTCTTTTCCCAGCGACTGGACACACTTACTGAAGTAAAATAAATTAGTATTTACTTACTGTCCTCCCAAGACTGCAAGAAGTTCTTTCACTTACTGACAAGTCAGGATCGTTGGTGGTGGTAAACTCAAGTCTCTTTCCTTGGGCATCAGGTCCTCACATCTCAGAGGCTGGCCCAAAACAGCCCATGTGCCCTCAGAAGACACACAGACCTCATTCCTGCCCCTGAGAGGTGGGAGCCCTTGAGTTATGCCATCTCCCTGGCCATATTAATTGCCCATCCCTGAAAAACAATACTGCTCATTTTCTAGTATCTTCTCTCTCATTTACTAAGTGAAGAAACCAAATGCTAGGGTGGTAAGGAAACTCTTGTGCAATGAAGTAATGGGAGGCTCAAGAATTATTCCATGCCATGGAACCCATAATTGGCAGGCTTTCCAGAGGCCACATGGATGCATATGGCTCTCCAAGACAATGCAGCCTCAGTGTGAACCTCCCATTGGGAGGTCCAGGTGCTCCCATATCTTTGATTCTTAATGAATATGAATGTCAAAAGTTTCTAACGACTGAAAAGACAAAGGATTGCAGGGCCATGGTCTCCTGTATGGTTGTTGTGTCAGGGACACACTCCAATGTTTAGAGGATTATTACTTCTCTTGGCAGCCTATGAGGCTGTGAGGGGGAGGACTTTTTCTCAACCACATGGATGTTGGTAGTTGAAACTTCTCAAAGGAATGTCTACACTGCCCAGGTAGCTGTTGAATTGCCCGTAACTATACATGAGGGCCTGACAATGCCCAGGCTGGACTGAGCTAGAGGACCACAGATGCCTGCCTGGATAGTCAGAGGTCAAGGGCTGTCCTGCCTGAGGCTTGATCATCTACTCATGCCCACTCAGATGGGACAAAGGATGCCTCCAGTGCCAAGAGGGCCCCACCAGCCCTTAAGAAGGCAGCAGCTGGGGGCTGGCAGGTCACTGCACCCAGTCCTGTATAAATCCACACATGTCCACTGAGTGCCCTCCTGTCTGGGCTGTGCTGGAATCTGAGGCTGCCCAGGCAGGGTAGGGCCAGCATCACCCTTCCCAGGTAGGAGGGCAGAAGGAAACCATGCATGACTTCTGACACCCTCTCCAATCCTTGACAGAGGTTGAGTTGGATAAGAAACAGTCCGAGACAAGAACAGACATTTCATTCTTCTTTCAGAGCCCAGGACTGAGGGAAGGGAGGCCAGAAAAACAGTTATTGACCTCAGCTCCCTGACTCTTGTTTGACCCTGGGCAAGTCCTATCCATTCTGGAGGCTTGAGAGAGAAAGAGAGGGGAGGGCAATGAGGGCCAATTGTGCTTAAACCTAACTCTAACCTTTACCCTAAGAACCCTAACCTCTAACCTTAACCCCCTAACAACCCTAGCCCCAGACCCCTAGACCCTCGCCCCTGACCCCTAAACTCTAATCCCCGGCCCTGACCCTTTAACCACAACCCTCTACCATGACTCTCCAACAATGACCCATAACCCTAAACCGTGACCCCTGAACCCTCACACTGACTCAATCCCAGGCCTAAAGCCCGGCCTAGTGGGTACCAAGGGATGACTGTATGAACTCTCAAAGAAACCAAGGAACTAAATCTTCCTGACCATGAATTTAGCAATGGTTTCTTAGATTTGACAGTAAAGCATAAGAAATGAAAGAAAAAAATAGATAACTTGGATTTCCTCAAGATTACAAACCTTTGTGCAACAAAAGAGGCTCTCCAGAAAGTAAAAAGACAGCCCACAGAATGGAAGATAATATTGGCACATTATATATCTGATAAGACTCTTTACCGAGAATATACCCAGGACTTTTACAACTCATCAACAAAAAGACAAACAATAAAATTTTTGAAACAGACAAATGACTTGCATGGACTGCTCTCCAGGCAAGACATACAAATGGTCAACAAGGACATGAAAAGATGTCAAACATCAGTAGTCATGATGAAAATGCAAATTAAAGCCACAGTGTGATGCCCCTTCACACACACTAGAATAAAAATAAATTTTTAAATAAATTTTTAAATATATAAATAAAAATAACAAATGTTGGCAACAATGTAGAGAAATTAGAACCCTTAAAAGTTACTTGTGGAGATGTACAATGGTGTAGTCTATGTGTACAAAACTTTAGCATTTACTCAAAAATATAATTACCATGTGGTTCAACAACTCCACTCCTAGATATATACCCAAAATATGGAAAACAGGTGTTCAAACAAAAACTTGTTCACCAATTATTCATAGCAGCACTGTTCACAATAGCCCAAGGTAGAAAAGATTTAAATGTCCATCAGCAGGTAAACAGATAAGCAAAATAAGGTAGATCCATAAGCTGCATTATTCTGTCATATAAAAGAATAAAGTAAAATTATACAGCCACTGTGGAATACTGTATGGTGGCTCCTCAAAAACATGGAAAATGTATGATCCCTTGATTCTGCTCCAGGGTGTACACCCAAAATATTAGAAAGCAAGGACTGGAACAGATATCTGTACCCCATATTCATAGCAACATTATTCACAATTTCCAGCCAAAAGGTGGAAGCAACACAACACATCCTTCAACAGATGAATGGATAAGTACAGTGTAGTATATACACAATGGAATATGATTCAACCTTTAAAACTAAGGTAATTCTCACACATGCTACAATGTGGATGAACCTTGAAGTCATTATGCTAAGTGAAACAAGCCAGACACAAAAAGGACAAACGTTCTATGATTCCACGAGTATGAGGTATCCAGATAAGTCAAATTCAAAGACAAAGTAGAATAAGGTTGCCAGGGGTTGAGGTGAGTTAGTGTTTAATGCCTACGGTTTCATATGGGGAAAATATCTGGAGATGGATGGTGAGGCTATTTTTACAACAATGTGAATGTAGTTAATGCCATAGAACTGTATACTTAAAAATGGTTTAAATGGGGCTTCCCTCACGGCACAGTGGTTAAGAATCTGCCTGCCAATGCAGGGGACATGGGTTCAAGCGCTGGTCCTGGAAGATCCCGCATGCCGTGGAGCAGCTAAGCCCGTGTGCCACAACTACTGAGCCTGCGTTCTAGAGCCTGCGAGCCACAACTACTGAAGCCCGTGTGCCTAGAGCCCGTGCTCCACAACAAGAGAAGCCACCGCAACGAGAAGCCTGCACACAGCAATGAAGAGTAGCCCCCGCTCGCCGCAACTAGAGAAAGCCTGCACACAGCAACAAAGACACGACACAGCCAAAAAATAAAAAATAAAATAACATTTTTAAAAAAGCTTTAAAAAAGTGGTTTAAATGGTAA
Organism: Eubalaena glacialis; assembly: GCF_028564815.1. Lineage (NCBI taxonomy): Eukaryota > Metazoa > Chordata > Mammalia > Artiodactyla > Balaenidae > Eubalaena > Eubalaena glacialis. The sequence continues at coordinate 230,908 of NW_026871358.1, read as the reverse complement.
ATGTTATGTATTTTTAATCACGATGGAAAAAATGAATGAAATAATCATCAATGTTACAATGTGGATAAACACTGCAAACATCCTAAGTGAAAGAAGCCACACAGAAAAACCACCCAGATCATGCTCATCTTGTACACTCTAAGTCCAGCAAGGTTTTTAAAGTGAGGAAAAGCCCCAGTGATGGTTCCAAGAAAAGAAAACTGGATTCGAATGGAAAATATATTTCCACAAAGCTGGGGCAGCTGGTGAAAGTTGAAGCAGGTCTGGGGATAGGATTATAATGTGGAAACCATAATTATTCCTCATTTTGGGGTTATGTGCTGGTTCCCTGGGAGAGTGGCCCTCCCACTCTCACAGGGTAAAACAAACTGGAGTATTTTGTGAATGTGGAAAACTTGATACTGCTATTTGAAGTTTTTTATACACTTGAAATTTACTAGAAAATAAAGTACTTATCAAAACAACCATGCCATACCACGCCAGAAATACAGACATCAAACTTTGTTATAGAGGCCAAGCTCTACCCAGATCCAGCTCACCCACAGTGGTGATGCCAATCACCCTTGTAGGAGTCCACATACTACAAGAGGCACCATTGGAAGATTACATTGGGAGCCACTATGTCTTGGGTGCTGTGGATGACCTAGATGTAGTTGAAACAGTGGGATTTCTGAATTCTAGTTTTCCATATTCAACCACCAAAAAACTGTTACAACTAAAAGATGAATTCAGTAAAGCTGCAGGATACAAAAAAAAAGAAAAATCAATGCACAAAAATCATTTGTGATTCTATACACTGATAATGAACCATCAGAAAAGGAATTTTTTTAAAAAATCCCACTTACAATTGCATCCAAAAAGATAACTAGGAGTAAATTTAACCAAGGACGTGAAGGACCTGCACACTGAAAACTGGAAGACACTGATAAAGGAAACTGAACAGACAAAAATAAATGGAAAGATACCCCGTGCTCATGGGTAAAAAGAATATTTTGAAAATATGCATTCTAAGGTGGGACTTTCCTGGCCGTCCAGGGGTTGGGACTCTGTGCTCCCACTGCAGGGGGCGCAGGTTCGATCCCTGGTTGGGGAACTAAGATCCCGCATCATGCATGCCACATGGTGTGGCCCAAAATTTTTTTCTTAATTTTAAAAAATATGCATTCTAGCCAAATTAATGTACACATTCAACACAATCCCTACCAAAAGTCCAACGACATTTTCCATAGAAACAGAGCAAACAATCTTAAGATGTGTGTGGAACCACAAAGGACCCAGAAGAGCCAAAGCCACCCTGAGGAAGGAGAACGGGCTGGAGGCATCTCGCTCCCTGACTTCACACTTCATTACGAAGCTACAGTCCCAAAAAAGTGTGGAATTGGCACAAAAACAGGCGCACAGACCAGAGGAACAGAGCAGAGAGCCCAGGAATCAACCTACAGGTATGTGATCAGTTAATTCACAAGAAAGGAGCCAAGAACATACACCAGGGAAAGGACAGTCCCCTCAAGAAATGGTGCTGGGAAAACCAGGCTCCACACGCCAAAGAACAACACTGCACTCTGTCTACACCACACACAAAAGCGGCCAAAAACCCAGTTTTCCACATCAAGCCCTTCCTCTCCTGGGTCCTCTGAAGACAGACACCCTCAGCGGTCAGCCATGCACAGGAACATTCTCCCCACATTTCCTCACCTTTTCCCTCAGTGGCGTCACCTCCCAGCAGGTCCTGAGGAGACCAGGCTCCTCTCAGCATGAACTGGACCCCACAGTGTCCCCAAGCTGAAGCCTCAGGGGATCCTGAGGAGACTCGGCCTCTGTTAGTGTGGACTCGACCCCAGCTTGTCCTGAAACCTGGCCGTCAGCGTGGACGCAACCCGCGTGTCCCAGAAGCCAAAGCCCCAGTGGGTCCTGAGGAGACAGGGCTCCTCTCAGCATGAACGTGAACAGCATGATCTGAACAGACATCCCGCCAAAAAAAGATATACAGATGGTAAACATCATACAGAAACAAGCTCAACATCATATACCATTAGGGAGTTACAAATTAAAATCATGAGATATCACAGCACACCTATTAGCACTGCTAAACTCCAAAAATATGAAAATACCAATTGCTAGAGGGTGAGGAACAAAAGGAGCTCTCCCTCATAGCTGGGGGGATGCATGTGCAGCCACTTTGTAAAACAATTTGGCAGTTTTTTCCAAAGCTAAACAAGTCTCACGTTGGGATCCAACAATCATGCTTCCAGTATTCAGGCAACTGCTTTGAAAATCTATGTCCAAATGCAAACAAGGATGCAATTATGCACAGCAGCACTTTCATAATGGCTAAAAACTTGAAGAAATCAGGATATCCTTCAAAAGATGAATGTATAAGCAAATTGGGGTAGATCCATGTCAAGGTGAGTAGAATATGCCACCCCAAAATATGTCTCTCTGGCATAAGGATTATTGGTCTGCTTTAAAAAAAAGGGGGGCTTCCCTGGTGGCTCAGTGGTTAAGAGTCTGCCTGCCAATGCAGGGGACACGGGTTCGAGCCCTGGTCCGGGAAGATCCCACACGCCGCAGAGCAACAAAGCCCATGCTCCACAACTACTGAGCCTGCGCTCTAGAGCCCACGAGCCACAACTACTGACCCCGTGTGCCACAACTACTGAAGCCTGCACACCTAGAGCCTGTGCTCCGCGACAACAAAAGCCACAATGAGAAACCCACGCACTGCAAAGAAAAGTAGCCCCTGCTCGCCACAACCAGAGAAAAGCCTGCACGCAGCAATGAAGACCCAATGCAGCCAAAAATAAAATAATATATTCAATAAAAAATCTCAGAAAACTGAGATTGCTGTTTTATGAAAGACATTTACAATACAGAAGTCGCCATTTATAAGGGTATGTCCCTCTTTGCACCAAAAATAGAAGGATAATTAAATCTTAAGTAACTCTTTTCAATGGAGAAGTCCTGACTTAAATGTGCAAACAATCATACCCTTGTTTACTGTGCTTTGCATGATAACCTGCCATAAGTGGTCTTCCTCCCTTCCCCAGCATATTTCTTCTGTTTTTAGCTGAAGAGCTATTTAAGGGGATGGTTTTGGTCATTTCAGGGAGTGACTCAGTTTTCCTTGCTATCCCCCCTGTATTCAGAAGGTAGACATGTAATTAAACTTCTGCTTTTCTCCTGGTAATCTGTCTTTTATTACAGGGGCAGGGTGGCCTCAACCAAGAACCTGAAAAAGTAGAGGGAAAATTGTTTTTCCGCCCATACACATGCAGTGGAATACTACTCAGCAGAAAGGAATGCACCATCAGCCTATGGAAAGACATGGATAAATCCTCAGTATATACTGCTAAGTGAAAGCATCCAGGCTGAGGAGGCTGCACACAGTATGACCCCATTGGTGACATTCTGGGAAAGGCAAAGCTACATAGATGATAAGCAGATCATGGGGTGGGGGGTTTGAAGTATTCCATGTGACATTCTAGGATGGATACCTGTCACTATGCATTTGTCTAAGCCCACAGATGTGTATAGCCCAAGGGGCCAATCATAATCTATTCAAATTTAGTTATTTAGAATGTAGGCATGTGTCAGGATGGAATACATAATGTGACAGAGTCTAACTGTGTTAGAAATATATGGAAACAACTCACTGTAGGGGATGGGATAAAAGGTGCTGACCTAAGTTACCTTTGGAAATGAATGGAATCTGTAGACTAAAGGCAAAATGGACCGTATATAAAGAGTGGGCTTTATTTTACGAAGTTCTTTCCAGGGTGTAGTAGCTAACAACTCTGAAACCTCTGCACATGTAACCTGGAAAGGAGCAATGCATACATAAATGGCAGATGGTGGGAGCCAGGCTCCTCATTGTGGGAACAGGAAGTTACAGATAAGCAAGGGGAGAGCCTCTGCCCTCATAAACCTGGATCTGGGCTTCCTGGGAGGACGCTGACTGGCCGGGGGAAACACACAGATCTTCACGCTGGGAAGACCCTGCAGACACAGGAACTTCACACCCCATCTTTCCACCCATACCTGCTGGAAACACTCAGCCCTCCATCATCAGTCAATTGCAGCGTTTAAGACATTCTCACCCCCAGGCAGATAAAGGAACATGAGGGTCTTGCTTACCCCTAAGCTGTCCCAGAATCCAGGCCCTGGGGGTGGAGCCAGGATGGGGGTGCCTGGGCTCCTGACCAGCAGGTGAGAGGAAGGAGGAAGACCAGTTCCGAGGACAGAGGTTCCCTCAAGTCTGTGAGCCCAGGAGCCCCGATGGGATTCATTCCCAGTGCGGACATGGGCAGGGCCTGCAGTGGTTCTGTGTTCCCCCTGGGCCCCTTTGATGAAGCCATGGCAACACTGGGCCCAGACGTCTCCTGGCGGTGTCTCAAACTCTGACACAGCGGTTTTACAAAGGAACAAGAGAATGGAGCTGAGCCCCTGACGGCCACTCCTTTCTGGCTCTGAGTTGCTTCCAACAGGACCGCAATCACCTGCACATAGTCTGCTGTGACCTACCTGCCCCCATTGGCCTTTCCTCTCCCTCCCTGCGATGAGTCCCGTGACATTTCCAGCCTGGACCCCTCTCCCAGGCCAGACGCCTCTGTCCAGTCACTGCACCCCCATCTCACCTTGGGGGCTAACAGGGCACTCAGGGGACCAGGATCCTGCAGGTCTCCACACCCAGGAGCAGCCCCACCTTCCCAGGTTGCTGAGCCCAGGCACCGGGTGTAACCGAGCAGGACCCTACGGGGCCTTCCCAGGACAGACCCCTCCCCCACATCCTCTGCTGGAGCTCCTCTCTGAAGTACCTGGATAACAGCATCTGATGCACGCTTCCTGAGTTGTTTTACAGATGCTGAAACCACCACCAAACGGAAGAAATTAACTACCTGATGATCATGAACAGGTAGCCCCGGAACTTCTGGTGCCTAAGAATTTAGAGTGTTAACTGCCTGTTACCTCACCATCAACCAGAGAATTGTGCACCAGCTGATCACATACCCTGCGACCCCCCTCCATCACTTGGCCTTTAAAATTCCTTTGCTGAAATCCTTCAGGGAGTTTGGGGTTTTAGAGCACAGGCCGCCTGGCCTCCTTGTATTGGCACTTTTACAATTAAAGCTGCACTTCCCTTCACCACACCCGGTGTCAGTAGACTGGCTTTACTGCACTCGGGCAAGCGGACCCAAGTTTCGTTTGGTAACACTGGGGTCTCCCAGGCTCCCACTCTCCTTGTGCCCCACTGACTGTCATCTGCTCCTCCAGAGTCTTGTTGCAGCAAAAATAGAAATGAAGTTTTCCCTCCCCTGAGAACAAGGAAAACAAAGGGAACAGCGAATAGGCTAGAGAAGAAACATAATCTGGCCTGAAAGAATTAATCACTCCTTGTTTTACTTTGTCACTAATTTGTAGTAACTAGATGTGTACTTTACAAAGCTAACCTCACTCCCTGACGCTATGTCATTTACATTCGGCACCCATCACCCCTAACTCTGTGTGAGTTACATCCCCTGCCTCTCACTCCCTAACCTTATTATGTCCAGCACTTACATTCTATACGCCCTTCATAACAAGTCACCCCCTATAGTTTTTGCATTTCAGAAACAAGGTCACTGGTCGATAAACCAGAGGCAAACGGACGCAATTACCAGACTGCCGGGCCCCAATTACCGGGCAGCCTGATGCCAGCTATGACTGTTTTGAAATAATGCAAAGGAAAGGAGGAATGCAAGACCTTCACTACTTTGATCCTCATCCTATACCCCAGACTGCGAGAGCGCCACGTATAAAATCTTCCCTGATTCTCAAGGAGGGGTGCCCAGTTCTTGAGGCGCTAGCTGGCTGTGTCTTCCCTGTTGTCTGGCAGAAGAATAAAGCCATCTCTCTCTTCCTCCAAAATCCCTGTCTCCGTATTTCTGTTTGGCCTCGGTGCACAGGGAAGCCGAGATTTCGACAACAGTCTGTGGCCAGTTCCCACACTAATTCACCTCTACACCCACAGCCCTGGCCCAAGCCCGATCTTGTGCCTGGTTCCTCCATCAGGCCCTGGTAAAACTCCCTGCCCACACGGTGCACCTCACATCCCACCCCAACGTGGTCTTTCTGAAGCATAAACGAGACTGTGACTCTCTCCCACCTGTAATCCCCCAAATGTTTCCCCACTTCCACTAGGGTATCTGCTGGGAGAGACATCTGCCAAGGCCCTGAGAGTCCCTGGCATCCCCACGAGGCTGCTGGCTCCTGGGTTCCCTGACAGTGAGCACCTCAGCTGGCCAGGCGACATGGCAGGAAACCCCAGAACTGCTCACCTCAGGAGGGGACTGGCACGGCCACTGCCTGATCAGAGAGAGCAGAGAAGGGCTCCCCAGCTGGGACACAGACTCTGCACGAGTGGCCTCTCCCTGAGCCACTACATCACCTCGTGTGACTTGAGGGAAGGAAGGACCGAGGCACACTTGGCTCCTAAGGAGGATGGGATAGGCTCAGCCATGTCCCCACAAATTCACATGCTGAATCCCTAACACCCAGGACCTCAGGATGTGGCTGTATTTGGAGATGGGATTTTTAAAGAGGTGATCAAGGTAAAAATGAGGTCACTAGGGTGGATCCTAATCCAATAGGATTGGTGTCCTACAAGGAGAGATTAGGACACAGAGAGGCACAGGGGGAGATCATGACGACCTGGGGAGAAGATGGTTGTCTAAGCACCAAGTAGAGAGGCCTCAGGAGAAGCCAGTCTGCACACACCTTGATCTCAGACAGCATCCAGGACTGGGAGATAGGCCTGTTATTCAAGCTGCCCAGTCTGTGGTATTTGTTATGGAGGTCCTGAGCAGACTCACATGCAGGGTAACTCAGGGCTCAGACTGGACAGAGCCCACTCTCCATCCCCCTGTACGTGAGTTACAGGATCCTCAGGATCTGAGGAGGGGGACCCTGAGGAGAGACACAAGATAGAAGATGCTAGGCATTAACATGACTGCATTCATGTTAAACGTGCCTGAAGTCCATTCACACGAGATGGTTTTGTCCTGTATGTACATCGGCACCTTCGGTCTGAACTGCAGATCTTTAGCTTCACCACCTCCACTGAGAGCATTAGCTTCACCTGCTGTGGACCGTCTCCTATAGGATTTCCAGAACCACAAAGCATCGAAGCTTCACAGGATCCAGAGTCTGTGCGCTAGCGTCTGGGCGACCCTCACAGCAGGGCCGCGCAGCTGCCCATCAGAACCCATTTCCCTTTTTCCTGTTCACAGCTACCCTGCACCTCCCAGCTTTCCCACCCCTTACAGCTAGGGCGTAGTGTCTCGTGTTACCAAGGGGAAGGGGTGGAGGTGGTGAGGGCCTTGGCCAGCCTGCATCCTTGGACGGAGGGCATGATGCCCACCTGGTCACCCCACCCTGCTGGTTGGAGCCCTCACCTGGAAGCAGGGAGGAGAAACAAGGGGGACAGAGCCTGGGACCTGACACCCACCTGCCCTGGACTCTCACAAGAAGGGGACAGAGACAGCTTGAGCTTCAGCCCAGTTTTGGGAGACACTTTGTTCCAGCAACAAACTTCTGCCTTAAAAGCCAAGGTGCTTTACAAACCCCTCCCCAGCTGTCACAGAAAGTCAGGCTTAATCTCATCACACTTTTCTCAAACCCCAGCTCATGGTGAGACCACCTCTCAGGTGATGGTGCTTCAGAGCAGCCCCTTTAAAAGATCCCTGGAGTTCAGCTCTCCCAGCCCTGCCGTCAGTTTAAGGGAGAAGTTTCCTTGACAACCTTGACAAACCTGCTCAGTTTCCTTGACAACCAAGCTTCACAATCTCCCAAACTCTTCTCCTTCAAACATCCCTATTCTAGGCTTGATGAGCCTAAAGTGACAGTGCTGTCATCATGTGCCAGAGAGTGACTCCTCCAAGCCCGTAGTTCCTGGTTACATGATGCTATTGATGATGAAATCCCAGAAGAGCCAGTTTTGCAAGGTAACCACTTCTGGACTCGGCACTGGGTCCCTTTCCACGGACAGAGTGGAGTGGCTGTTTCCACGGGGCCCGTGGTGGAAGAGCTCACCTAATGCTGCCAGGACTTCATCCCTTCCAGGTGATTCCAGGGTCCTCATTCTCCCCAGACCCCCACCCACATGGCTGCTGTCTGTGCCAGTCTATACGGGACCTTGGCAATCTCCTAAAATGAGGGTTATTTTATACACAGGTAATGGGTTGAATGCTGACCCCAAAAGATGTGCCCCCCCAGAACACGTGAACAGGACCATATCTGGGAAAAGGGTCTTTGTATATGTAGTTAAGGATCTCAGGGTGAGGTCATCTTGGGTTAGGGTGGCCCTCAATCCAACTGAGAGAGTCCTTATGAGAAACAAAAGAAGAGAAACACAGACTTAGAGAAGCCACGTGAAGACAGAGGCAGAGACGGGAGGGATGCAGCCACAGGCCTGGGGATGCCTGGAGCCCCCAGAAGCTGGAAAAGGCAGGAAGAACCCTATCCTGGAGCCTTTGGAGAGACTTCCGTCCTCCAACACCTTGATCTCAGATGTCTGGTCTCCAGGACTGGGGGAGGATGAATTCCTGTTGTTTTAAACCACCCATCTTGTGGTCATTTGTTACAGAAGCCACAGAACGGTCACACAGACCCTGCTCTGTAGGATCCTGGAAGTGTGGGTCTCATTAAAGGCCAACAGAGGCTGGATTGTAGAGCCCTTAGAGTCAGCATTGGGCCCCAGAAATTCTAAAGCAATGGCTGGACACCAGAACGTTGAGGAGTCAGTCAGAAGCCCAACCCTAAGGGTGCCGGCTGCACACGGTCTCCCCAGGTTTTTACGCCTGTACATGCATAAAATAAGTATTTCCATCCTGATTCAGGACCTCTGTTATCACCGTTCACGTTGCTAATTAAGAACCCACTAGTTACACAGATGAAAACCCTATCAGGACACTTGCTCCAGTGGTAAACAATTCTGAAGTTGGTCACAGGTGGGGAATCGTCTCCCATGCAGCCAGCAGCCCCCACACAAGGAGCGTCCTCATTGCAAAGCTGGGGGACCGTGAGGAGGCGTCTCTGAGTAAACGTGAGCTGAGCCCCAGGCCAACTGCTGCTGAACTTTTCCCACCCTTCCCAGGTAAAACACCTGAATGTATGCAAGGACTTCAAAGCCTAGAGGAAGGGGCTTGGAGTCACACCAGCGACAACACGCAGGCCGACTTGGTGCCTGCAGGCCAGCCAGGATGGTCCTGGCCCCGGGCACTCTTCTGGAAGCTTTCCATTTCCCTGCGTGAGGTACCCCTCCTGTCCCAGCCCCCACTGCTTTTTTCCTTCCTCACCTCTGCCCGGGTAGAAATTCCAGCAGCAGGTATGGGTGACACATCCTCTTCTTTAGCAGGTGGCAGCCCGGCAACTCCTGCAGAAAGTCCAGCAGAGCCCCACTCACACCGGGCCACACATAGAGCCGTGGGCCCTACTCCCTCCCACCAGCCCAGCCCCGAGACTGCTGACGGGGCAGAGAATATGGCGTCAGGCACAGCTGCAGGGGCTTTTGCTGCCTGGAGGGGTATTTATATTGACCTCAACCCAGGCACACCTGTGGAGGGCTGGCCGGCTGAGTCAGGCTGCCCAGGTCAGCCAATCCTCGCCCCTCAGGGGCTCAGAGTTGCAGAAAATGGGCCTTGCTGCACCGGCCAGGTCCAAGGAACAGGTGTAGGGTCCTGAGAGTCAGGATAGACAAGAGGCGGCAGCCCTGGCTTGTTTTCTAATCATTTTATCTGGTCCATGAGTGGGAGACAACTTCAAGAAGACCCTCTCCTAATGAGAGGAACCCAGGAGTCAGGGAGAGGAGGGGTGGTGGGTGGAGACAGAAGCCTGGTGCCCCGGCTGCAGTGGAAACCCCTGGAAGACCAGGCGGAGAGAGGCCACACAGAGTGAAGCCCAGGGTCACAGACCTGTCGGAGCTGCTGTTTGTTAGTTCAAGCCCTGCTCTGAGGTGCTCTGTGTCAGCTCTGAGCAACAGGTGAGCTGGGGGTGCTCTGCAATGAGGGCTATGTGCACGGTTCCTGTGTGCCCAGCCCTGCCGGGGTACCTGCCCAGGGGAGCTCCATATCCAGGGAGGGGCCTGCCCACGAGAACCCTGTGGGCTGCTGGGTACCTGCTCAGGTGAGCTCCATATCCTGGGAGGGGCCTGACCATGAGAGCCCCATGGGCTGCTGGGTACCTGCTCAGGTGAGCTCCATATCCTGGGAGGGGCCTGACCACGAGAGCCCCGGGTGCTGGAAGGGGGGGCGTGTGTATGAGCGTCCTCTCTGTGCAGCCGGCACAGAGTTGCTTAGCAACTTCCCTGTGGGCGGTGCTGGGATGAAATGAGAACCAGGAGATGCTGCGGGCCCTATGAACCCCTGTCCATCCAGAGTGATGAGGTCAGTAGGTGGGTGCTGGCCACTGTGCTGCGTGAGGGAGGCCCCACGGGTACCTCTTGTGTCTTCCTCCTGACACCAGGGAGGTCTCCCCAGGACAGAGCAGACAGCCTGCTTGGGGCAGGTGGGAGCTCCTGGTGACACTGCAGGGGACATGAGAGGGACGGACCAGGCAGGGGGAGGTGGGAGCCCAGGCAGAGCCATGGGGCTCGGGGCCGAGGGGGTTCTTCTGGGTCTGAGCTGGGAGTGGACGTGCAGGTGGTGAGTGTGATCCAAGAAAGCTGCCCTGGTGATGTGCGGCTGAACCTGCGTCAGAGTGACAAGCCTTCCGGATGATCCCAGAACACGATAGTGAGACGGATCCTGTTAGAAGAAGGTAAGTGAATCCCCCCAAGAGGAGGCTCTGTGAGCTGGTCCTGGGGGTGTGGGTGAAGGGAACAGGTGTGGAAGCTGCGGGGAGTGGGCAGTCCCCCTGGGCAGGTGGCGGGTGCAGACCCCACTCCGTGGTCCCACACCTGTGCTTCTGGCTGGATTACTTGGCTTCTCAGAGCCTCAGCTTCCCAGTCACTATCGGGTGATGGTAGCATGGATTGACTAGTAATTTCCTCAGAACAGGGTAGAAAGGGAAATGGAAAATGGACATTCCACAGAACACCGTCAGTATGGGAATCGCAGGCCCTGTTTCCCGCAGGTCTGTCTTCAAGATCAGGAGAGCAAATCCGAGCAGACTTGCAGCAGAGCCTGGGGATGGGCTCCGTTTGGTGGGTCCCCCAGTTTCCTGAATCTCGGAAGGGGCAGCTCCAGTGGACAGTGGCAGGTTCATCCCACACCTGGAAGCATCCAGACCTCAAGGCCCAGCAGCCTCCGAACCCTGTGTCTGGGCCCCTGGGAGGCAGACAGGACAGGCCGGCCTCCTCCTCAGCCCTCTTCCTGCCCAGAACAGGTGAGGTCCAGGCCGTCATTAGGAAGAAGCAGGGATGGGGGTGTCCCATGTGGGAAGAGGACACGGAGCAGCTTGTGTATGTGGACGTCCACACCAGGAATGTGGGGCGGTGGGATGTGGGCACTGGGAGGGGCAGACGGTGGGCCTGAGGAAGCAGGGCGGGGCCGGGAGTCCTGAGGAGGGGGTGTGCGAGCTTTGCCTGTGCAGGGCCTCATACTCCACGGGGCTGCCTTCCCCTGGTCACTGGGGAGGAGGAGCCAAGCAGCATTGGTGGGGTGACCACACGCGTCCCCAGGCCCTGCCAGCATCGGACCTTCAGGCTCGGGGTTGGGGATCCTGAGGAGCGCAGGTCCAGCCGTGCCCACCAGGGAGGCATGGAGGGGTCGGGCAGGAAGCACTGGTGTGGTCATCCCCTGTGTGGAAGCTCCCGAGCCAGTGTCCAGTGGGAGCTCTCACCTCGCACGTGGGTTTCACGTCCACAGCTCAGATCACCTTCTAGCCGCTTGGTTTGTTTTCCAGACACAAAGTCCTAATATCTCCTATGTCCCCTGCCTGTGAAAAGGCGCGTCTGATCTGGTACCAGATGCTGCCCCTGGTCCCTCCTGACTGGATGCCCAGCAGCCAGTGTCACCGCGTCATGAATGTCAGGGGGTGTCAGGCGTGGGGGGACGAGAGCACACGGTCCAGGCCCACGAGGGGCCGTGCCGTCCACGGAGCCGGTGCTGTGGCTGTACGTGTGCCATGCCCCCACCCCACAGGCAGAGACCACCGTCCCCTTACAGACTGTTACCAAGTGAAGTCACATGGACCCTGCTCGGGCCCTCGCCTGGCGAGGCGCTCTGCCTCAGCAGGGAAGGTTTCCTTTTTCCATGTGGGTTCAAGTAGGCAAATAACAAAACCAAAGCTGAGACCACCACAGCACAGGCTCTGTTCAGTGGCCAAAGAATGGAGAAATGGGAACGAAGTTCACAGACCAACTTCTCGCCCTCCTGGAGAGAGTGGTTTAATTTTAAAGGGTAAAGACAAAGGGAGGAGGAATGAGGCTAATGATGGGGATGAAGAGGCCTTCCGGGGAAGGGGCAGGGATTTTCCCAAGCGAGTGGGGTATCACCTCCTTTCACCCGTCTTTGGTCCTTCAAGTCCAGTCATGGCCACTGATAGGTGTGTCACTTAATATGCTGATATAGTAAATTCAACATGTGATGAGACTCAGGGTCTGTTGGAGGTCACATTCGTTGCCATCTTGGTCCCAGCTGGTTTCATCTGTTTGTTTGTAGCTTCCTTTCTTATCTCTGGACCCCTTAACTTAAATACTTAGGTGAACTCCTGCCGAAGTTGGGGGGTGGAGGACAGCCCTGTGAAAGGTGGGTCCACGGGTTCTGAGCAGGACCTGGAGCAGCTCTGACAACAAGAGGAGGAGGCTGAGACGGGCGGTCAGTCTGACGCCCGCACTGGGGCCTGTGGTCGGCATGCGGAGATGGTCAGCTGGGGCACGTGTCAGGGAAGGTTCTCGGTGTTTACACAGAAGATGTGAACGTAGGCCCAGATGCAGAGCTGCCTGCAGACGCTGCTACGGAACCCCCTGATTCTTTCCTGAGAAAACTGGTGGGGGGGCATTCAGGCAACAGGGCAAACAGGTTGCTCTGGACGTTCTTGTGGGGAAGTGGGGACTTAGCAATAGGGGCTCAGCCCGCATAACCCCAGAAGCCCTCCCAGGACAGCCCCAGAACTGCTTCTGGAATGGCAAGGAGAAGTGGGTCTTCCACCTACTAGACGTGGAGGAAAGAGCTGGGGTTTGCAGGGCCGCCCTCACCTTCAGGGACTGGTTGGGAGGCTCACAGGACCCAGCACATGCTTGTGGCTTGTGTGCTCACAGCTGAGATGGGGCACAGCACGCAGTAGGGATGCACGGGAGGGAGGGCCCCTGCTCCGGTCACCTCATGACCCTTCATGCCCACTCCTTCCCTCGAGGGTCTCTAGGATGTCTCTTCCCCCAGCGACGAAGGGCAGAACCATGACAGTTACCCCCACCCCCGTCCCCCCAGGGAGGCTCATTAGAGACTTGGCACCCGGCTGGGGGCTGGTCACGTGGTGTTGTCTGCCCTCACCCTCCAAAATGCCAGTGCCCAGAAGGGGAGCCGGGGCTCAGCATGAACCACATGGTTTGTGCAAACAGCACAGGCGCAGGGAGCTGCCCCTAAAGGGAGGAGGGAGGGTTTAGATCAGGGAAGGGAGCTGCTCACCAGCTGCATTAGCTTCCTGGGGCAGCTGTAATAAACGACCACAAACGGAGGCTCAGAGCAACAGAAACCTGTCCTCTCTCAGTCCTGGAGACCAGACGTCTGAGGTCAAGGTGTCCCAGGGCCGCTCTCCCTCCAGAGGCTCCAGGGGAGGGTCCTGCCTGCCTCTTCCAGCTTCTGGAGGCTCCAGGCATCCCTGGGCTTGTGGCCGCATTCCTCCCGTCTCTACCTCCGTCTTCACATGGTGTCTCCTGTGTGTCTGTGTCTCTCCGCTTGTCTCTTAGAAGGACACTGGCACTGATTTAGGGCCACCCTGATCCAGGATGACCTCATCTTCAGATCCGTAACTAATTATACCTGAAAAGACCCTACTTCCAAATAAGGTTCCATTCTCAGATTCTGGGGGGCATGACGTGGACATAACTTCTGGGGGACCCCCATTCAACCCACTATAGCACCCAGTTCCCAGATGCCAGCCGATCTTCCTCAGGACAGCATCAGGCTGGTGATGTTCTGTCTTTCTGCACGGAGTTGCCTCTTGTTTCTGGTGGTAACAGTGAGGTTGGGTGGGGAGCGCTTCTGGCTGACCTCCCGGTCATTCCAGGGACCACGCTGATGTGTCCTTCACGGGAGAGTGCGAGCACGGCCAGGGCTCCCTGTGAACACTCCACACTGACCGCTCAGTGATCAGACACCTGCATGGGCTGGACCGGTCCCTGGACCTCTGCACCTTCTAGCACATCCACAGCCTGGTGGACTCTGTGCGGGCCTATGACCAGGAGGTGGGGACCGGCAGGATGGGTGGGAGCCCTCCTGCCTGCCACGTGGCCTCCAGCCCACCACAGACCCTCCAGTCCTGCCATGGACACCCCCATCGCATTAACCCCCAAGAGGGCTTCTGGGAGGGGTGAGAATTCGACCATGAAGAAGACAGGGCAGGCCCTAACTGCAACAGGTGAAGGCAAGAACTGGGGGCGCTTGGCTATTTGTCCCCCAAAGACCCAGGATGTGGGCTCTGACTTGATGGGTCCACCTCCACCTGGGCTCACCTGGGGGGTCGCTGCAGGAAGAGCATGTCCTTGGGTGATTTTCCAACTCTCCCCACATCAGCCTCACTCCCTGGGCCCCCCTGACCCCATTAATAGACTTTAAATAGTGTCTCTCATCCATCAGGCCTACGTGGGAGATTTTAATATTGTGTGGGAGTCCAGTGACCAGGGCCCATGTGTCCTGTGTGTCTCGGGAGCGGAGGGAGTCTCACTCTCACATTCCTTCCCCAGTGCACCTGGGGTCGGGGACAGGAGACCCAGGCTTTGTTCTGGCAGAAGCTCCCTTTCTGTGAACAAGTCTTCCCCCAATCCCATTATCCTCACTGGAGGCTCAGGAGGCCACAGCATCGGGGCACCTCCAGCACCAGGACTCCACCCTAGGGAATTTCTCAAGAGCAAGGACCAGGCCTGGAGGCGGAGGGGAGGAGGGAGCCAGCCTCTTCAGGATCCCCGGGGCTAGGATGCCTCCTACCCAGGAGGGCCTTGGACTCAGTTTAACTTCCATCCGGGGTCTCCTACCCTCCCCTGGTAGAGGGGCCCTTCAGATTCCAGGGCCCCAAGATCCTCCCCACCGACTTCTGACCCCACCTGCAGAGTCGGGGACCCAGAGACCCCCTCCCCGGCTTCTTTTTTCTTGGAGGCTCCCAGAATTCCCTGAAGATGTTATACTCAGGGTTCATTATGCTGAAGGATGCAAGTTAAAATCAGCAAGGATGGGGGGATGAGCAAGGTCCACCTTCCTCGGCTGTGGCAGCCCAGGGAAGCCCACCTGAGTCCTGAAGTGCAGGGTTTATTGGGGTCTGTCACGTCAATGTGGGGACCACCATGTGCCTGACCTTGGCCTCCAGCCTCTGGGGGCAACTCAGGAAGCCCCACCGTGTATCACGCCGTCAGCACAGACCAGCCTGGAGCGAGGCCCATGGAGCATGGACACTCCCAAAAGACTCAAGGTGACCTCCTAGAGCCAGGAGCAGAGGCCCGGCCTCTCTGTGGGCTGGTGAACCCACACCACACAGGCCCTGGTGCAGTGCCCGTTCCGTGTGGTCAGCATGGGTGCACGCGGGTCAGCCAGTGTCTGTGTGTCTCAGCCTGTGACCGCTGACCACACTGTCCTGCTCTGCTTCCAAGAACGAGGCCAATGGAGGGACAACGTGTGTGGGAACAAAGCCGGGTCATGGTCAGGCTGGGTGAGAAAGGGTCCAAGGAGTGAGAACCCGGCTGCCCTTGCCTGGTGAGCTGAGAGCTGACGTTCGCCCTGTGGTCAGTCCATCTCCCCACATCCCGAGGTAGAGCTGCCTTTCCTGCACCCTGGGGCAGGGTCATGCCTGTGTATACAGCAGGACGCACAGCAGTGCACGCAGCAAGCCCGATGCCTGCCCTTGCCATGTAGTCAGGGGCTTAGTGAGGGTGGAACATCACGACAGAATGTGGGCCGACCCCGGGGAGGATGTAGGGCTGAAGTGTTTGGGAGCCTCTGGAGGGAACCCTCACCTGTCTGCACAGGTGGATTGAGGACACAGACCAAGGGTGGGCAGGCGGGCAGCCCAGTCCTGGGTCATCCCTGAGGCTGGAGGAGGGGTGTGGAGCGGGGGGTGATGGCGGTGGGGAGGAGGGGCTGATCGCCGGACAGTGTGGAGACAGATCATTCGAGGCAGCAGGGAAGGTGGAAGACTGTGCCCAATGGCAGGATGGAGAGACCAGCAGGCTGCGCTGCAGGCACGGGTAGCAGGGCTGCTCCCTGCAGGGCGGCGCCAGAGCCCCACACCGCTGAAAACCATGGGGTGTCCGGACAGAACCCCAAAGGATGGGGGGCCATATGGGCGGGAAGAGTTTGGAAAAGTCACCTTATCTCCACATGTCCTGGGGGAGGGTTCCCTGCTCCAGCCTCTTTCCTTAGAGTCTCCCCACCTGGGGAAGTCAGCACACCCAACAGCTGGTCATGCAAGGCTTGGAATTCGTCGGGAGGATGAAAGGGAAAAGGGGGGAAGGAATGAGAAATAAGCTCTATGTATTTGGACAGCACATGACACTCTAATTTCCAATCAGGAAGAGGAATTTCCTAAAGGCTCAGGCTGCCCCTGTAACCAGAATGGGGCTTGAAGCAATCCTGCCACTTTGTGGACGGTTTCAGAAACAAGTTGAAGACACTTGCTCAGGGGCACTGCAATCCACAACGCCTGCAAAGTTGTAAGTGACAACTATTGTAGAAAAATGTCTTGGGGTAAGTAACTGAAAAGAACTTGAAAACAAGGCAGAATTGCAGGAACCGGATTGCAAGAGGTAGATTGGACTTGCCGTTAAAGCACATGAAAGCTGCTCAATATTGCTTATGATTCAGTTGGCCAAAAAGGGTGTACAGGTTGAAACCCATACGACCTTTGTGGCCAAGCAAACATGCGGGAAACACAAATCAACACGACAAAGATGTAGCACTTTGCCCCAGTCAGAATGGCCAACCTCACAAAGTGTAAAAACAACAAATGGAGGAGAGGATGTGGAGAAAATGGAACCCTGCTACGCTGTTGGTGGGAATGTCAATTGCTAACAGCCACGCTGGAGAAGGGTATGATGTTTCCTAAAGATTCTAAAAAATAGAGCTACAGGGACTTCCTGGTGGTTCAGACATTAAGACTCCAACTGCCAAGGCAGAGGACACGGGATCGAGCCCAAGTCCAGAAAGATAACACATGCCACGGAGCAACTAAACCAATGCACCACAACTACTGAGCCTGTGCTCTAGAGCCCGTGAGCCACAACTACTGAATCCTGACGCCTAAAGCCAGTGCACCACAAGAAGAGAAGTCACGGCAATGAGAAGCACACACACTTCAACGAAAAGTAGCCCCGACTTCCTGCAACTAGAGAAACCCCACACGAAATAAGGAAGACCCAACACAGGCAAAATTAATTACTTAATTAATTAAAAAACAATAGAGTTACAGAGCATACGGCACTACCACTCCTGGGGATATATTTTGGGATAACCATAAATCAACAGGACACAGGAACTTCAACTATTAATGCAGCACTTTTGCAGGATCCTCGACTTGGAAACAATATAAATGTCCTTGGAAGGAAAAAATGGATAAAGACGATATGGTACTTATGTACAATGGAATAGTACTCAGCTAGGAAATCAATGAAATAAGGCCAGTTGCAGCAACTCGAGTGGATTTAGATAAGATCATTCTAAGTGACAAAAGTCAGACACAAAATGACACTTAGCACAAGATACTATTTATAGGTGGAATATAAAATAGATACACATGAACTAAATTACAAAACAGAAACAGGGTCACATATTTACAAAACACACTTATGGTTGATAAAGTGGAAAGGTGGGGTGGGGTGAGACATAAACCAGAGGGTTGAAATTAACACAGATACCATTCCAAAGATGAAATAGGTAATCGACAAAATCTACTCTATAGCTCAAGAAGTGGACTCAGCACACTCTAGTCACCAGAAAAGAATATATACGACGGGTAAGAATCTTAAAAGAATTTACGGATGTCTCTCTGTAAGTGAAACAAGTGGATGTGCAGCAGCAAGAAAGACAGCATTGAAAATCACCTTTACCAAATGATAAAAATAAATTAAAAAAAAAAAAAAGACACAGAAAGAAAATGTTACAAAATTCGTTCAGGGGACATGATGCAACCTACATTGACCACATTTAGACCCACAGCTGGATGAGACAAAAGGCTGGACACTCCTGGGGCTGAGAGGATTGGTGAGGTTGGGTGAGCAAATGTAGAACCTTTAAAGTAATACTGTGTGGTACCCATTCTATGGGTCCCAAATCTCCAGGGTCAAGGGCATCTTCCTACAGCGAAAACATGCATGGGAAACCCAGAGGATGGTATGCCGTGGGATCGGGAAAGGTTACTAAAACGCACCTCATTTCTCCTCTCATTGTGCTCGGGTTCGCCATTCCAGCTGCTTTACTACCAATCTCCCCATTGGAGACTCAGCACCTTTAACCTCCTGTTTCGTACACTTTGCCATTTGTCCTCAGGAAGAACGGGAAGAGGGGGAACCAATGAGAGAGTACCTCTAGGTGTTAGGGACAGGCAAAGGTCACTCTAATTTCCCATCAGGAAGAAGAATTAACCACAGGCTCAGCCTGTCCCACGGAACCAGAATAGGGCCTGAAGCAATCTTGCGCTTTTGCGGCCAGCTCCCAAAAAAGCGAGTTGACAAATGGAGCTCAGGGGCACTGCAATTCACAAACCTGCAGAGTTATAAATGATAACTATCGTCCAAAAATATATTGAAGGAAGGCAACAAAGGATTTGAAAGCAAGGCAGAATTTCAGGAAACAGTTTTCAAGAGGTAGATTGGCTTCGCCTTTAAATCACATGGAAAGTGGCAAAACGTCGACAATGGTGCACTTGGCCAAAAAGGGCGTATGCGTTTTTTCCTGAATATATTCAGGAAAAAACGCATACGCCCTTTTTGGCCAACCAAAGAAGCGGGCAATGCAAGTCAGCACTACAAAGAAGTCTCACTTCCCATCCGTCAAAAGGGCCATCCTGGAAAACTATGAAAACCAAAAATGTAGGAGAGGCCAAGGAGAAAAGGGAGCCATTTTACGCTGATGTACGGGATGTATATTGGTAACAGCCACACTGGACAAGTGTACGGTGTTTCCTAAAACATCTATAAAACAGAGCTACAGAGCATACGGTACTTCCACTCATGGAGGTATATATTCGGGAAAAAAAAATCGACAAGACAGGGACCCCAAAGTTTAGGGCTGCTCTATTTAAAATAACCACGACTCAGGGACACCATAAATATCCTCAGAAAGAGAAAAATGGATAACCAAGTTGTGGTACTTATGTACAATGGAATATCACTCAGCCCTGAAATCAGTGTCATAAGGCTAGTTAGCAGCATGATGAGTGGATTTAGCGACGATGATTCTACGTGAAATAAGTCACACAGAAAAAGACACTTATCCTAAGATATCGCTTATAGAGGGAATGTCAAAATCGCTACACTTGAACTGAATTACAAAACAGAACAGAGTCACACCTTTAGAAGACACACTATGGCTGCTTAACGGGAAAGGTGAGGTGGGGTGATGCATAAAACAAGGGTTTGAAATTAGCTCAGAGACCGCTCCATAAGCCAAATATGTAATAGACAAGGCCTACTCCCTGCTCAGTGAACTGGACTCAACACCCCCTAGTCACCGCACAAGAATATATCTGACTAGTAAGAATCTGAAAACCTATGTATCGATATCTCTCTGCAAGTGAATCAAGACGGTGTAAAGCGGCATCAACACAGCAGGGAAAAGCAGCCAAGCCCCATTCTAAACATAAATTACTTAAAAAAACCCACAAAACAAAGACAGAGAAAGAGAGAGAAATTCTTACAAAATCAGTTCAGGGGCTCTTATGCCACCTGGATTGACCATATCTAGACCCACAGCTGGATGAGACATAAGGCTGGACACTCCTGGGGCTGAGAGGATTGGTGAGGTTGGGTGAGCAAACGAAGATAATTTAAAGTAATACCGCAGGGTACCCACCCCATGGGTCTCAAATCTCCAGGTACAAGGGCATCTTCCTACATCAAAACATGCATGGGAAACCCAGAAGATGGTATTCCGTGGGATCGGGAAAGGTTTCTAAAACGCACCTCATTACTTCTCTCCTTGTGCTCGGGTTCGCCATTCCAGCTGCTTGACTAACCATCTCCCTACTTGGAGAATCAGCACCTTTAACCTCCTGTTTCGTCCAGGTTGCAATTTGTCCTGAGGATGCACGGGAAGACGGGGAACCAACGAGAGACTAGCCCTAGGTGTTGGGACAGGCACAGGTCACTCCATTTTCCCATCAGGAAGAAGAATGAACCACAGGCTCAGCCTGCCCCCCAGAACCAAAATAGGGCCTGAAGCAATCCTGCGTTTTTGCGGCCAGCTCCCAAAAAAGCGAGTAGACAAATGGAGCTCAGGGGCACTGCAATTCACAAAACTGCAGAGTTATAAATGAGAACTCTCGTCCACAAATATATTGAGGGAAGGCAACGAAGAGGATTTGAAAGCAAGGCAGATTTGCAGGAAACAGATTTCAGGAGGTAGATTCGACTCGCCTTTAAAGCAAATGAAAAGCCGCAAAAGGGTGACAATGATGCCCTTGGCCAAAAAGGGCGTATGCGTTCTTTCCTGAATATATTCAGGAAAAAACGCATACGCCCTTTTTGGCCAACCAAGCAAGCCGGAAGGGCAAATCAGCGTTACAAAGAAGTCTCGCATGCCCTCGGTAAAAAGGGCCATGCTGAACAAACTGTAAAAACCAGAAAAACAGGACAGGCCATGTAGACATGGGAGCCTTGCTACACTGATGGGTGGGATGTAAATTGCCAACAGGCACTCTGGAGAAGTGTACGGTGTGTCCTGAAACAAGTAATAAACACAGCATAGAGAGCATAGGGCACTTCCACTCATGGGCGTATAAATTGGGAAAATTAAAAACCAACAACACACAGGCACCCCAAACTTTACGGCTGCTCTGTTTCCAAGAACCTCCACTTCGGTACACCTTCAATATCCCAGGTAAGAGAAAAATGGATAAACAAATGGTGGTACTTGGCACAATGGAATATCAGTCAGCCATGAAATCAATGTCATAAGGCTAGTTAGCAGCATGATGAGTGAATTTACGTACGATGATTCTAAGTGAAATAAGTCACACAGAAAAGACACTTATCCTAAGATATCGCTTATAGAGGGAATGTCAAAATCGCTACACTTGAACTGAATTACAAAACAGAACAGAGTCACACCTTTAGAAGACACACTATGGCTTCTTAATGGGAAAGGTGAGGTGGGGTGATGCATAAAACAAGGGTCTGAAATTAGTTCAGAGACCGTTCCATAAGCCAAATATGTAATAGACAAGGCCTACTCCCTGCTCAGTGATCTGGACTCAACACCCCCTAGTCACCGCACAAGAATATATCTGACTAGTAAGAATCTGAAAATCTATGTATCGATATCTCTCTGCGAGTGAATCAAGAGGCTGTAAAACGGCATAAACACAGCAGGGAAAAGGAGCCAAACCCCATTCTAAACATAAATAACTTTTTGAAAACCCACAAAACAAAGACAGTGAAAGAGAGAGAAATTCTTACAAAATCCGTTCAGGGTCTCTGATGCAACCTGGATTGACCATATCTAGACCCACAGCTGGATGAGACATAAGGCTGGACACTCTTTGGGCTGAGAGGATTGGTGAGGTTGGGTGAGCAAACGCAGATACTTTAAAATAATACCGCGGGGTCCCCCCCCCATGGGTCTCAAATCTCCAGGTACAAGGGCATCTTCCTACATCAAAACATGCATGGGAAACCCAGAAGATGGTGAGCCGTGAGATCGGGAAAGGTTTCTAAACGGCACCTCATTTCTCCTCTCTTTGTGCTCGGGTTCGTCATTCCAGCCGCTTGACTAACCATCTCCCGACTTGGAGAATCAGCACCTTTAACCTCCTGTTTCGTACAGGTTGCAATTTGTCCTGAGGATGAACGGGAAGACGGGCAACCAACGAGAGACTAGCCCTAGGTTTTGGGACAGGCACAGGTCACTCCATTTTCCCATCAGGAAGAAGAATGAACCACAGGCTCAGCCTGCCCCCCAGAACCAAAATAGGGCCTGAAGTAATCCTGCTCTTTTGCGGCCAGCTCCCAAAAAAGCGAGTAGACAAATGGAGCTCAGGGGCACTGTAATTCACAAACGTGCAGAGTTATAAATGAGAACTCTTGTCCACAAATATATTGAGGGAAGGCAACGAAGAGGATTTGAAAGCAAGGCAGATTTGCAAGAAACCGATTTCAGGAGGTAGATTCGACTCGCCTTTAAAGCACATGAAAAGTGGCAAAACATTGATAATGATGCCCTTGGCCAAAAAGGGCGTATGCGTTTTTTCCTGAATATATTCAGGAAAAAAGGCATACGCCCTTTTTGGCCAACCAAGCAAGCCAGAAGGGCAAATCAGCGCTACAAAGAAGTCTCGCTTGACCTCGGTCAAAAGGGCCATGCTGAAAAAGTGTAAAAACCAGAAAAGCAGGACAGGCCATGGAGACATGGAAGCCTTGCTAAGCTGATGGGCGGGACGTAAATTGCCAACAGGCACTCTGGAGAAGTGTACGGTGTGTCCTGAAAAAAGTAATAAACACAGCTTAGAGAGCATAGGGCACTTCCACTCATGGGCGTATAAATTGGGAAAACTAAAAATCAACAAGACACAGGCACCCAGAACTTTACGGCTGCTCTGTTTCCAAGAACCTCCACTTTGTTACGCCTGCAATATCCCAGGAAAGAGAAAAATGGATAAAGAAATGGTGGTACTTGGCACAATGGAATATCACTCAGCCATGAAATCAGTGTCATAAGGCTAGTTAGCACCATGATGAGTGGATTTAGCGACGATAATTCTAAGTGAAATAAGTCACACAGAAAAAGACACTTATCCTAAGATATCGCTTATAGAGGGAATGTCAAAATCGCTACACTTGAACTGAATTACAAAACAGAACAGAGTCACACCTTTAGAAGACACACTATGGCTGCTTAACGGAAAAGGTGAGGTGGGGTGATACATAAAACAGGGGTTTGAAATTAGCTCAGAGACCACTCCATAAGCCAAATATGTAATAGACAAGGCCTACTCCCTGTTCAGTGAACTGGACTCAACACCCCCTAGTCACCGCACAAGAATATATCTGACTAGTAAGAATCTGAAAACCTATGTATCGATATCTCTCTGCAAGTGAATCAAGAGGGTGTAAAGCGGCATAAACACAGCAGGGAAAAGCAGCCAAGACCCATTCTAAACATAAATTCCTTTAAACATCCCACAAAACAAAGAGAGTGAAAGAGAGAGAAATTCTTACAAAATCCGTTCAGGGTCTCTGATGCAACATGGATTGACCATATCTAGACCCACAGCTGGATGAGACATAAGGCTGGACACTCTTGGGGCTGAGAGGATTGGTGAGGTTGGGTGAGCAAACGCAGATACTTTAAAGTAATACCGTGGGGTACCCACACCATGGGTCTCAAATCTCCAGGTACAAGGGCATCTTCCTACATCCAAACATGCATGGGAAACCCAGAAGATGGTATGCCGTGAGATCGGGAAAGGCTTCTAAAACGCACCTCATTTCTCCTCTCCTTGTGCTCGGGTTCGCCATGCTAGGCGCTTGACTAAACATCTCCCTACTTGTAGAATCAGCACCTTTAACCTCCTGTTTCGTACAGGTTGCAATTTGTCCTGAGGATGAACGGGAAGACGGGCAACAAACGGGAGACTAGCCCTAGGTGTTGGGACAGGCACAGGTCACTCCATTTTCCCATCAGGAAGAAGAATGAACCACAGGCTCAGCCTGCCCCCCAGAACCAAAATAGGGCCTGAAGCAATCCTGCGCTTTTGCGGCCAGCTCCCAAAAAAGCGAGGAGACAAATGGAGCTCAGGGGCACTGCAATTCACAAACGTGCAGAGTTATCAATGAGAACTCTCGTCCACAAATATATTGAGGGAAGGCAACGAAGAGGATTTGAAAGCAAGGCAGATTTTCAGGAAACAGATTTCAGGAGGTAGATTTGCCTCGCCTGTAAAGCACATGAAAAGCGGCAAAACGTTGACAATGATGCCCATGGCCAAAAAGGGCGTATTCGTTTTTTCCTGAATATATTCAGGAAAAAACGAATACGCCCTTTTTGGCCAACCAAGCAAGCCGGAAGGGCAAATCAGCGCTACAAGGAAGTCTCGCTTGCCCTCGGTCAAAAGGGCCATGCTGAAAAAAGTGTAAAAACCAGAAAAGCAGGACAGGCCATGGAGACATGGGAGCCTTGCTACGCTGATGGGCGGGATGTAAATTGCCAACAGCCACTCTGGAGAACTGTACGGTGTGTCCTGAAACAAGTAATAAACACAAATTAGAGAGCATAGGGCACTTCCATTCATGGGCATATAAATTGGGAAAACTAAAAATCAACAAGACACAGGCTCCCCAAACTTTACGGCTGCTCTGTTTCCAAGAACCTCCACTTTGGTACACCTTCAATATCCCAGGAAAGAGAAAAATGGATAAAGAAATGGTGGTACTTGGCACAATGGAATATCACTCAGCCATGAAATCAATGTCATAAGGCTAGTTAGCAGCATGATGAGTGGATTTAGATACGATGATTCTAAGTGAAAAAAGTCACACAGAAAAAGACACTTATCCTAAGATATCGCTTATAGAGGGAATGTCAAAATCGCTACGCTTGAACTGAATTACAAAACAGAACAGAGTCACACCTTTAGAAGACACACTATGGCTGCTTAACGGGAAAGGTGAGGTGGGGTGATGCATAAAACAAGGGTTTGAAGTTAGCTCAGAGACCGCTCCATAAGCCAAATATGTACTAGACAAGGCCTACTCCCTGCTCAGTTAACTGGACTCAACACCCCCTAGTCACCGCACAAGAATATATCTGACTCGTAAGAATCTGAAAACCTATGTATCGATATCTCTCTGCAAGTGAATCAAGAGGGTGTAAAGCGGCATAAACACAGCAGGGAAAAGCAGCCAAGACCCATTCTAAACATAAATTACTTAAAAAAACCCACAAAACAAAGACAGTGAAAGAGAGAGAAATTCTTACAAAATCCGTTCAGGGTCTCTGATGCAACCTGGATTGACCATATCTAGACCCACAGCTGGATGAGACATCAGGCTGGACACTCTTGGGGCTGAGAGGATTGGTGAGGTTGGGTGAGCAAACGCAGATACTTTAAAGTAACTCCACGGGGTACCCACCCCATGGGTCTCAAATCTCCAGGTACAAGGGCATCTTCCTACATCAAAACATGCATGGGAAACACAGAAGATGGTATGCCATGAGATCGGGAAAGGTTTCTAAAACGCACCTCATTTCTCCTCTCCTTGTGCTCGGGTTCGCCATTCCAGCCGCTTGACTAACCATCTCCCTACTTGGAGAATCAGCACCTTTAACCTCCTGTTTCGTACAGGTTGTAATTTGTCCTGAGGATGAACGGGAAGACGGGGAACCAACGAGAGACAAACCCTAGGTGTTGGGACAGGCACAGGTCACTCCATTTTCCCATCAGGAAGAAGAATGAACCACAGGCTGTGCCTGCCCCCTGGAAGCCGAATAGGGCCTGAAACAATCCTGCGCTTTTGCGGCCAGCTCCCAAAAAAGCGAGTAGACAAATGGAGCTCAGGGGCACTGCAATTCACAAACGTGCAGAGTTATAAATGAGAACTCTCGTCCACAAATATATTGAGGGAAGGCAACGAAGAGGATTTGAAAGCAAGGCAGATTTGCAGGAAACAGATTTCAGGAGGTAGATTCGACTCGCCTTTAAAGCACATGAAAAGCGGCAAAACGTTGACAATGATGCCCTTGGCCAAAAAGGGCGTATGCGTTTTTTCCTGAATATATTCAGGAAAAATCGCATACGCCCTTTTTGGCCAACCAAGCAAGCCGGAAGGGCAAATCAGCGCTCCAAAGAAGTCTCGCTTGCCTTCGGTCAAAAATGCCATGCTGAAAAAAGTGTAAAAACCAGAAAAGCAGGACAGGCCATGGAGACATGGGAGCCTTGCTACGCTGATGGGCGGGATGTAAATTGCCAACAGGCACTCTGGAGAAGTGTACGGTGTGTCCTGAAAAAAGTAATAAACACAGCTTAGAGAGCATAGGGCACTTCCACTCATGGGCGTATAAATTGGAAAACTAAAAATCAACAAGACACAGGCACCCCAAACTTTACGGCTGCTCTGTTTCCAAGAACCTCCACTTCCGTACACCTTCAATATCCCAGAAAGAGAAAAATGGATAAAGAAATGGTGGTACTTGGCACAATGGCATATCACTCAGCCATGAAATCAATGTCATAAGGTTTGTTAGCAGCATGATAAGTGGATTTAGGTACGATGATTCTAAGTGAAATGAGTCACACAGCGAAAGACAATTATCCTAAGATATCGCTTATAGAGGGAATGTCAAAATCGCTACACTTGAACTGAATTACAAAACAGAACAGAGTCACACATTTAGAAGACACACTATGGCTGCTTAACGGGAAAGGTGAGGTGGGGTGATGCATAAAACAAGGGTTTGAAATTAGCTCAGACACCGTTCCATAAGCCAAATATGTAATAGAAAAGGCCTACTCCCTGCTCAGTGACCTGCACTCAACACCCGCTATTCACCGCACAAGAATATATCTTACTAGTAAGAATCTGAAAACCTATGTATCGATATCTCTCTGCAGGTGAATCAAGAGGGTGTAAAGCGGCATAAACACAGCAGGGAAAAGCAGCCAAGCCCCATTCTAAACATAAATTACTTAAAAAAACCCACAAAACAAAGACAGTGAAAGAGAGAGAAATTCTTACAAAATCAGTTCAGGGGCTCTTATGCCACCTGGATTGACCATATCTAGACCCACAGCTGGATGAGACATAAGGCTGGACACTCTTGGGGCTGAGAAGTTTGGTGAGGTTGGGTGAGCAAACGCAGATACATTAAAGTAATACCGTGGGGTACCCACCCCATGGGTCTTAAATCTCCAGGTACAAGGGCATCTTCCTACATCCAAACATGCATGGGAAACCCAGAGAATTGTATGCCGTGAGATCGGGAAAGGCTTCTAAAACGCAGCTCATTTCTCCTCTCCTTGTGCTCGGGTTCGCCATTCTAGGCGCTTGACTAAACATCTCCCTACTTGTAGAATCAGCACCTTTAACCTCCTGTTTCGTACAGGTTGCAATTTGTCCTGAGGATGAACGGGAAGACGGGCAACCAACGGGAGACTAGCCCTAGGTGTTGGGACAGGCAAAGGTCACTCCATTTTCCCATCAGGAAGAAGAATGAATCACAGGCTCAGCCTGCCCCCAGAACCAAAATAGGGCCTGAAGCAATCCTGCGCTTTTGCGGCCAGCTCCCAAAAAAGCGAGGAGACAAATGGAGCTCAGGGGCACTGCAATTCACAAACGTGCAGAGTTATCAATGAGAACTCTCGTGCACAAATATATTGAGGGAAGGCAACGAAGAGGATTTGAAAGCAAGGCAGATTTTCAGGAAACAGATTTCAGGAGGTAGATTTGACTCGCCTGTAAAGCACATGAAAAGCGGCAAAACGTTGACAATGATGCCCATGGCCAAAAAGGGCGTATGCGTTTTTTCCTGAATATATTCAGGAAAAAACGCCTACGCCCTTTTTGGCCAACCAAGCAAGCCGGAAGGGCAAATCAGCTCTACAAGGAAGTCTCGCTTGCCCTCGGTCAAAAGGGCCATGCTGAAAAAAGTGTAAAAACCAGAAAAGCAGGACAGGCCATGGAGACATGGGAGCCTTGCTACGCTGATGGGCGGGATGTAAATTGCCAACAGCCACTCTGGAGAATTGTACGGTGTGTCCTGAAACAAGTAATAAACACAAATTAGAGAGCATAGGGCACTTCCATTCATGGGCATATAAATTGGGAAAACTAAAAATCAACAAGAGACAGGCACCCCAAACTTTACGGCTGCTCTGTTTCCAAGAACCTCCACTTTGGTACACCTTCAATATCCCAGGAAAGAGAAAAATGGATAAAGAAATGGTGGTACTTGGCACAATGGAATATCACTCAGCCATGAAATCAATGTCATAGGGCTAGTTAGCAGCATGATGAGTGGATTTAGATACGATGATTCTAAGTGAAATAAGTCACACAGAAAAAGACACTTATCCTAAGATATCGCTTTTAGAGGGAATGTCAAAATCGCTACGCTTGAACTGAATTACAAAACAGAACAGAGTCACACCTTTAGAAGACACACTATGGCTGCTTAACGGGAAAGGTGAGGTGGGGTGATGCATAAAACAAGGGTTTGAACTTAGCTCAGAGACCGCTCCATAAGCCAAATATGTAATAGACAAGGCCTACTCCCTGCTCAGTAAACTAGACTCAACACCCCCTAGTCACCGCACAAAAATATATCTGACTCGTAAGAATCTGAAAACCTATGTATCGATATCTCTCTGCAAGTGAATCAAGAGGGTGTAAAGCGGCATCAACACAGCAGGGAAAAGCAGCCAAGCCCGATTCTAAACATAAATTACTTTAAAAAACCCACAAAACAAAGACAGTGAAAGAGAGAGAAATTCTTACAAAATCCGTTCAGGGTCTATGATGCAACCTGGATTGACCATATCTAGACCCACAGTTGGATGAGACATAAGGCAGGACACTCTTGGGGCTGAGAGGATTGGTGAGGTTGGGTGAGCAAATGCAGATACTTTAAAGTAACTCCACGGGGTACCCACCCCATGGGTCTCAAATCTCCAGGTACAAGGGCATCTTCCTACATCAAAACATGCATGGGAAACACAGAAGATGGTATGCCATGAGATCGGGAAAGGTTTCTAAAACGCACCTCATTTCTCCTCTCCTTGTGCTCGGGTTCGCCATTCCAGCCGCTTGACTAACCATCTCCCTACTTGGAGAATCAGCACCTTTAACCTCCTGTTTCGTACAGGTTGTAATTTGTCCTGAGGATGAACGGGAAGACGGGGAACCAACGAGAGACAAACCCTAGGTGTTGGGACAGGCACAGGTCACTCCATTTTCCCATCAGGAAGAAGAATGAACCACAGGCTCAGCCTGCCCCCTGGAAGCCGAATAGGGCCTGAAACAATCCTGCGCTTTTGCGGCCAGCTCCCAAAAAAGCGAGGAGACAAATGGAGCTCAGGGGCACTGCAATTCACAAACGTGCAGAGTTATAAATGAGAACTCTCGTCCACAAATATATTGAGGGAAGGCAACGAAGAGGATTTGAAAGCAAGGCAGATTTGCAGGAAACAGATTTCAGGAGGTAGATTCGACTCGCCTTTAAAGCACATGAAAAGCGGCAAAACGTTGACAATGATGCCCTTGGCCAAAAAGGGCGTATGCGTTTTTTCCTGAATATATTCAGGAAAAATCGCATACGCCCTTTTTGGCCAACCAAGCAAGCCGGAAGGGCAAATCAGCGCTACAAAGAAGTCTCCCTTGCCCTCGGTCAAAAGGGCCATGCTGAACAAAGTGTAAAAACCAGAAAAGCAGGACAGGCCATGGAGACATGGGAGCCTTGCTACGCTGATGGGCGGGATGTAAATTGCCAACAGGAACTCTGGAGAAGTGTACGGTGTGTCCTGAAACAAGTAATAAACACAGCTTAGAGAGCATAGGGCACTTCCACTCACGGGCGTATAAATTGGGAAAACTAAAAATCAACATGACACAGGCACCCCGAACTTTACGGCTGCTCTGTTTCCAAGAACCTCCACTTTGCTATGCCTTCAATATCCCAGGAAAGAGAAAAATGGATAGACAAATGGTGGTACTTGGCACAATGGAATAGCACTCAGCCATGAAATCAGTGTCATAAGGCTAGTTAGCACCATGATGAGTGGATTTAGTGACGATGATTCTAAGTGAAATAAGTCACACAGAAAAAGACACTTATCCTAAGATATCGCTTATAGAGGGAATGTCAAAATCGCTACACTTGAACTAAATTACAAAACAGAACAGAGTCACACCTTTAGAAGACACACTATGGCTGCTTAACGGAAAAGGTGAGGTGGGGTGATACATAAAACAGGGGTTTGAAATTAGCTCAGAGACCACTGCATAAGCCAAATATATAATAGACAAGGCCTACTCCCTGCTCAGTGAACTGGACTCAACACCCCCTAGTCACCGCACAAGAATATATCTGACTAGTAAGAATATGAAAACCTATGTATCGATATCTCTCTGCAAGTGAATCAAGAGGGTGTAAAGCGGCATAAACACAGCAGGGAAAAGCAGCCAAGCTCCATTCTAAACATAAATAACTTAAAAAAACCCACAAAACAAAGACAGTGAAAGAGAGAGAAATTCTTACAAAATCCGTTCAGGGTCTCTGATGCAACCTGGATTGACCATATCTAGACCCACAGCTGGATGAGACATAAGGCTGGACACTCTTGGGGCTGAGAGGATTGGTGAGGTTGGGTGAGCAAACGCAGATACTTTAAAGTAATACTGCGGGGTACCCACCCCATGGGTCTCAAATCTCCAGGTAAAAGGGCATCTTCCTACATCCAAACATGCATGGGAAACACAGAGAATTGTATGCCGTGAGATCGGGAAAGGCTTCTAAAACGCAGCTCATTTCTCCTCTCATTGTGCTCGGGTTCGCCATTCTAGGCGCTTGACTAAACATCTCCCTACTTGTAGAATCAGCACCTTTAACCTCCTTTTTCGTACAGGTTGCAATTTGTCCTGAGGATGAACGGGAAGACGGGGAACCAAAGAGAGACTAGCCCTAGGTGTTGGGACAGGCACAGGTCACTCCATTTTCCCATCAGGAAGAAGAATGAACCACAGGCTCCGCCTGCCCCCTGGAAGCCGAATAGGGCCTGAAACAATCCTGCGCTTTTGCGGCCAGCTCCCAAAAAAGCGAGTAGACAAATGGAGCTCAGGGGCACTGCAATTCACAAACGTGCAGAGTTATAAATGAGAACTCTCGTCCACAAATATATTGAGGGAAGGCAACGAAGAGGATTTGAAAGCAAGGCAGATTTGCAGGAAACAGATTTCAGGAGGTAGATTCGACTCGCCTTTAAAGCACATGAAAAGCGGCAAAACGTTGACAATAATGCCCTTGGCCAAAAAGGTCGTATGCGTTTTTTCCTGAATATATTCAGGAAAAATCGCATTCGCCCTTTTTGGCCAACCAAGCAAGCCGGAAGGGCAAATCAGTGCTACAAAGAAGTCTCGCTTGCCCTCGGTCAAAAATGCCATGCTGAAAAAAGTGTAAAAACCAGAAAAGCAGGACAGGCCATGGAGACATGGGAGCCTTGCTACGCTGATGGGCGGGATGTAAATTGCCAACAGGCACTCTGGAGAAGTGTACGGTGTGTCCTGAAACAAGTAATAAACACAGCTTAGAGAGCATAGGGCACTTCCACTCATGGGCGTATAAATTGGGAAAACGAAAAATCAACAAGACACAGGCACGCCAAACTTTACGGCTGCTCTGTTTCCAAGAACCTCCACTTCAGTACACCTTCAATATCCCAGGAAAGAGAAAAATGGATAAAGAAATGGTGGTACTTGGCACAATGGAATATCACTCAGCCATGAAATCAATGTCATAAGGCTAGTTAGCAGCATGATGAGTGGATTTAGCGACGATGATTCTAAGTGAAATAAGTCACACAGAAAAAGACACTTATCCTAAGATATCGCTTATAGAGGGAATGTCAAAATCGCTACGCTTGAACTGAATTACAAAACAGAACAGAGTCACACCTTTAGAAGACACACTATGGCTGATTAACGGGAAAGGTGAGGTGGGGTGATGCATAAAACAAGGGTTTGAAATTAGCTCAGAGACCGCTCCATAAGCCAAATATGTAATAGACAAGGCCTACCCCCTGCTCAGTGAACTGGACTCAACACCCCCTAGTCACCGCACAAGAATATATCTGACTAGTAAGAATCTGACAACCTATGTATCGATATCTCTCTGCAAGTGAATCAAGAGGGTGTAAAGCGGCATAAACACAGCAGGGAAAAGCAGCCAAGCCCCATTCTAAACATAAATTACTTAAAAAAACCCAGAAAACAAAGACAGTGAAAGAGAGACAAATTCTTACAAAATCAGTTCAGGGGCTCTGATGCCACCTGGTTCGACCATATCTAGAGCCACAGCTGGATGAGACATAAGGCTGGACACTCTTGGGGCTGAGAGGATTGGTGAGGTTGGGTGAGCAAACGCAGATACTTTAAAGTAATACCGCCGGGTACCCACCCCATGGGTCTCAAATCTCCAGGTACAAGGGCATCTTCCTACATCCAAACATGCATGGGAAACCCAGAGGTTTGTATGCCGTGAGATCGGGAAAGGCTTCTAAAACGCACCTCATTTCTCCTCTCCTTGTGCTCGGGTTCACCATTCTAGGCGCTTGACTAAACTTCTCCCTACTTGGAGAATCAGCACCTTTAACCTCCTGTTTCGTACAGGTTGCAATTTGTCCTGAGGATGAACGGGAAGACGGGGAACCAACGAGAGACTAGCCCTAGGTGTTGGGACAGGCACAGGTCACTCCATTTTCCCATCAGGAAGAAGAATGAACCACAGGCTCAGCCTGCCCCCCAGAACCAAAATAGAGCCTGAAGCAATCCTGCGCTTTTGCGGCCAGCTCCCAAAAAAGCGAGGAGACAAATGGAGCTCAGGGGCACTGCAATTCACAAACGTGCAGAGTTATCAATGAGAACTCTCGTCCACAAATATATTGAGGGAAGGCAACGAAGAGGATTTGAAAGCAAGGCAGATTTGCAGGAAACAGATTTCAGGAGGTAGATTCGACTCGCCTTTAAAGCACATGAAAAGCGGCAAAACGTTGACAATGATGCCCTTGGCCAAAAAGGGCGTATGCGTTTTTTCCTGAATATATTCAGGAAAAATCGCATACGCCCTTTTTGGCCAACCAAGCAAGCCGGAAGGGCAAATCAGCGCTACAAAGAAGTCTTGCTTGCCCTCGGTCAAAAGGGCCATGCTGAACAACGTGTAAAAACCAGAAAAGCAGGACAGGCCATGGAGACATGGGAGCCTTGCTACGCCGATGGGCGGGATGTAAATTGCCAACAGGAACTCTGGAGAAGTGTACGGTGTGTCCTGAAACAAGTAATAAACACAGCTTAGAGAGCATAGGGCACTTCCACTCATGGGCGTATAAATTGGGAAAACTAAAAATCAACAAGACACAGGCACCCCGAACTTTACGGCTGCTCTGTTTCCAAGAACCTCCACTTTGTTACGCCTTCAATATCCCAGGAAAGAGAAAAATGGATAAACAAATGGTGGTACTTGGCACAATGGAATATCACTCAGCCATGAAATCAGTGTCATCAGGCTAGTTAGCACCATGATGAGTGGATTTAGTGACGATGATTCTAAGTGAAATAAGTCACATAGAAAAAGACACTTATCCTAAGATATCGCTTATAGAGGGAATGTCAAAATCGCTACACTTGAACTAAATTACAAAACAGAACAGAGTCACACCTTTAGAAGACACACTATGGCTGCTTAACGGAAAAGGTGAGGTGGGGTGATACATAAAACAGGGGTTTGAAATTAGCTCAGAGACCACTCCATAATCCAAATATATAATAGACAAGGCCTACTCCCTGCTCAGTGAACTGGACTCAACACCCCCTAGTCACCGCACAAGAATATATCTGACTAGTAAGAATCTGAAAACCTATGTATCGATATCTCTCTGCAAGTGAATCAAGAGGGTGTAAAGCGGCATAAACACAGCAGGGAAAAGCAGCCAAGCTCCACTCTAAACATAAATAACTTAAAAAAACCCACAAAACAAAGACAGTGAAAGAGAGAGAAATTCTTACAAAATCCGTTCAGGGTCTCTGATGCAACCTGGATTGACCATATCTAGACCCACAGCTGGATGAGACATAAGGCTGGACACTCTTGGGGCTGAGAGGATTGGTGAGGTTGGGTGAGCAAACGCAGATACTTTAAAGTAATACTGCGGGGTACCCACCCCATGGGTCTCAAATCTCCAGGTAAAAGGGCATCTTCCTACATCCAAACATGCATGGGAAACCCAGAGAATTGTATGCCGTGAGATCGGGAAAGGCTTCTAAAACGCACCTCATTTCTCCTCTCCTTGTGCTCGGGTTCGCCATTCTAGGCGCTTGACTAAACATCTCCCTACTTGTAGAATCAGCACCTTTAACCTCCTGTTTCGTACAGGTTGCAATTTGTCCTGAGGATGAACGGGAAGACGGGGAACCAACGAGAGACTAGCCCTAGGTGTTGGGACAGGCACAGGTCACTCCATTTTCCCATCAGGAAGAAGAATGAACCACAGGCTCAGCCTGCCCCCCAGAACCAAAATAGGGCCTGAAGCAATCCTGCGCTTTTGCGGCTAGCTCCCAAAAAAGCGAGGAGACAAATGGAGCTCAGGGGCACTGCAATTCACAAACGTGCAGAGTTATCAATGAGAACTCTCGTCCACAAATATATGGAGGGAAGGCAACGAAGAGGATTTGAAAGCAAGGCAGATTTTCAGGAAACAGATTTCAGGAGGTAGATTTGACTCGCCTGTAAAGCACATGAAAAGCGGCAAAACTTTGACAATGATGCCCATGGCCAAAAAGGGCGTATGCGTTCTTTCCTGAATATATTCAGGAAAAAACGCATACGCCCTTTTTGGCCAACCAAGCAAGCCAGAAGGGCAAATCAGCACTACAAGTATTTCTCGCTTGTCCTCGGTCAAAAGGGCCATGCTGAGAAAAGTGTAAAAACCAGAAAAGCAGGACAGGCCATGGAGACATGGGAGCCTTGCTACGCTGATGGGCGGGATGTAAATTGCCAACAGCCACTCTGGAGAATTGTACGGTGTGTCATGAAACAAGTAATAAACACAAATTAGAGAGCATAGGGCACTTCCATTCATGGGCATATAAATTGGGAAAACGAAAAATCAACAAGACACAGGCTCCCCAAACTTTACGGCTGCTCTGTTTCCAAGAACCTCCACTTTGGTACACCTTCAATATCCCAGGAAAGAGAAAAATGGATAAAGAAATGGTGGTACTTGGCACAATGGAATATCACTCAGCCATGAAATCAATGTCATAAGGCTAGTTAGCGGCATGATGAGTGGATTTAGCGACTATTATTCTAAGTGAAATAAGTCACACAGAAAAAGACACTTATCCTAAGATATCTCTTATAGAGGGAATGTCAAAATCGCTACGCTTGAACTGAATTACAAAACAGAACAGAGTCACACCTTTAGAAGACACACTATGGCTGCTTAACGGGAAAGGTGAGGTGGGGTGATGCATAAAACAAGGGTTTGAACTTAGCTCAGAGACCGCTCCATAAGCCAAATATGTAATAGACAAGGCCTACTCCGTGCTCAGTGAACTGGACTCAACACCCCCTAGTCACCACACAAGAATATATCTGACTAGTAAGAATCTGAAAACCTATGTATCGATATCTCTCTGCAAGTGAATCAAGACAGTGTAAAGCGGCATCAACACAGCAGGGAAAAGCAGCTGAGACCCATTC
Organism: Eubalaena glacialis; assembly: GCF_028564815.1. NCBI lineage: Eukaryota > Metazoa > Chordata > Mammalia > Artiodactyla > Balaenidae > Eubalaena > Eubalaena glacialis. The sequence continues at coordinate 195,110 of NW_026871358.1, read as the reverse complement.
TAAACATAAATTACTTAAAAAAACCCACAAAACAAAGACAGTGAAAGAGAGAGAAATTCTTACAAAATCCGTTCAGGGTCTCTGATGCAACCTGGATTGACCATATCTAGACCCACAGCTGGATGAGACATAAGGCTGGACACTCTTGGGGCTGAGAGGATTGGTGAGGTTGGGTGAGCAAACGCAGATACTTTAAAGTAACTCCACGGGGTACCCACCCCATGGGTCTCAAATCTCCAGGTACAAGGGCATCTTCCTACATCAAAACATGCATGGGAAACACAGAAGATGGTATGCCGTGAGATCGGGAAAGGTTTCTAAAACGCACCTCATTTCTCCTCTCCTTGTGCTCGGGTTCGCCATTCCAGCCGCTTGACTAACCATCTCCCTACTTGGAGAATCAGCACCTTTAACCTCTTGTTTCGTACAGGTTGTAATTTGTCCTGAGGATGAACGGGAAGACGGGGAACCAACGAGAGACAAACCCTAGGTGTTGGGACAGGCACAGGTCACTCCATTTTCCCATCAGGAAGAAGAATGAACCACAGGCTCCACCTGCCCCCTGGAAGCCGAATAGGGCCTGAAACAATCCTGCGCTTTTGCGGCCAGCTCCCAAAAAAGCGAGTAGACAAATGGAGCTCAGGGGCACTGCAATTCACAAACGTGCAGAGTTATAAATGAGAACTCTCGTCCACAAATATATTGAGGGAAGGCAACGAAGAGGATTTGAAAGCAAGGCAGATTTGCAGGAAACAGATTTCAGGAGGTAGATTCGACTCGCCTTTAAAGCACATGAAAAGCGGCAAAACGTTGACAATAATGCCCTTGGCCAAAAAGGTCGTATGCGTTTTTTCCTGAATATATTCAGGAAAAATCGCATACGCCCTTTTTGGCCAACCAAGCAAGCCGGAAGGGAAATCAGTGCTACAAAGAAGTCTCGCTTGCCCTCGGTCAAAAATGCCATGCTGAAAAAAGTGTAAAACCCAGAAAAGCAGGACAGGCCATGGAGACATGGGAGCCTTGCTACGCTGATGGGCGGGATGTAAATTGCCAACAGGCACTCTGGAGAAGTGTACGGTGTGTCCTGAAACAAGTAATAAACACAGCTTAGAGAGCATAGGGCACTTCCACTCATGGGCGTATAAATTGGGAAAACTAAAAATCAACAATACACAGGCACCCCAAACTTTACGGCTGCTCTGTTTCCAAGAACCTCCACTTCAGTACACCTTCAATATCCCAGGAAAGAGAAAAATGGATAAACAAATGGTGGTACTTGGCACAATGGAATATCACTCAGCCATGAAATCAATGTCATAAGGCTAGTTAGCAGCATGATGAGTGGATTTAGCGACTATTATTCTAAGTGAAATAAGTCACACAGAAAAAGACACTTATCCTAAGATATCGCTTATAGAGGGAATGTCAAAATCGCTACGCTTGAACTGAATTACAAAACAGAACAGAGTCACACCTTTAGAAGACACACTATGGCTGATTAACGGGAAAGGTGAGGTGGGGTGATGCATAAAACAAGGGTTTGAAATTAGCTCAGAGACCGCTCCATAAGCCAAATATGTAATAGACAAGGCCTACCCCCTGCTCAGTGAACTCGACTCAACACCCCCTAGTCACCGCACAAGAATATATCTGACTAGTAAGAATCTGAAAACCTATGTATCGATATCTCTCTGCAAGTGAATCAAGAGGGTGTAAAGCGGCATAAACACAGCAGGGAAAAGCAGCTAAGCCCCATTCTAAACATAAATTACTTAAAAAAACCCACAAAACAAAGACAGTGAAAGAGAGAGAAATTCTTACAAAATCCGTGCAGGGGCTCTGATGCCACCTGGTTCGACCATATCTAGACCCACAGCTGGATGAGACATAAGGCTGGACACTCTTGGGGCTGAGAGGATTGGTGAGGTTGGGTGAGCAAACGCAGATACTTTAAAGTAACTCCACGGGGTACCCACCCCATGGGTCTCAAATCTCCAGGTACAAGGGCATCTTCCTACATCAAAACATGCATGGGAAACACAGAAGATGGTATGCCATGAGATCGGGAAAGGTTTCTAAAACGCACCTCATTTCTCCTCTCCTTGTGCTCGGGTTCGCCATTCCAGGCGCTTGACTAAACATCTCCCTACTTGTAGAATCAGCACCTTTAACCTCCTGTTTCGTACAGGTTGCAATTTGTCCTGAGGATGAATGGGAAGACGGGGAACCAACGAGAGACTAGCCCTAGGTGTTGGGACAGGCAAAGGTCACTCCATTTTCCTATCAGGAAAAAGAATGAACCACAGGCTCAGCCTGCCCCCCAGAACCAAAATAGGGCCTGAAGCAATCCTGCGCTTTTGCGGCCAGCTCCCAAAAAAGCGAGTAGACAAACGGAGCTCAGGGGCACTGCAATTCACAAACGTGCAGAGTTATCAATGAGAACTCTCGTCCACAAATATATGGAGGGAAGGCAACGAAGAGGATTTGAAAGCAAGGCAGATTTTCAGGAAACAGATTTCAGGAGGTAGATTTGACTCGCCTGTAAAGCATATGAAAAGCGGCAAAACGTTGACAATGATGCCCATGGCCAAAAAGGGCGCATGCGTTTTTTCCTGAGTATATTCAGGAAAAAACGCATGCGCCCTTTTTGGCCAACCAAGCAAGCCGGAAGGGCAAATCAGCACTACAAGGAATTCTCGCTTGCCCTCGGTCAAAAGGGCCATGCTGAACAAAGTGTAAAAACCAGAAAAGTAGGACAGGCCATGGAGACATGGGAGCCTTGCTACGCTGATGGGCGGGATGTAAATTGCCAACAGCCACTCTGAAGAATTGTACGGTGTGTCCTGAAACAAGTAATAAACACAGCTTAGAGAGCATAGGGCACTTCCACTCATGGGCATATAAATTGGGAAAACTAAAACTCAAAAAGACACAGGCACCCCGAACTTTACGGCTGCTCTGTTTCCAAGAACCTCCACTTTGTTACGCCTTCAATATCCCAGGAAAGAGAAAAATGGATAAAGAAATGGTGGTACTTGGCACAATGGAATATCACTCAGCCATGAAATCAGTGTCATAAGGCTAGTTAGCACCATGATGAGTGGATTTAGCGACGATGATTCTAAGTGAAATAAGTCACACAGAAAAAGACACTTATCCTTAGATATCGCTTATAGAGGGAATGTCAAAATCGCTACACTTGAACTGAATTACAAAACAGAACAGAGTCACACCTTTAGAAGACACACTATGGCTGCTTAACGGAAAAGGTGAGGTGGGGTGATACATAAAACAGGGGTTTGAAATTAGCTCAGAGACCACTCCATAAGCCAAATATATAATAGACAAGGCCTACTCCCTGCTCAGTGAACTGGACTCAACACCCCCTAGTCACCGCACAAGAATATATCTGACTAGTAAGAATCTGAAAACCTATGTATCGATATCTCTCTGCAAGTGACTCAAGAGGGTGTAAAGCGGCATCAACACAGCAGGGAAAAGCAGCCAAGCCCGATTCTAAACATAAATTACTTTAAAAAACCCACAAAACAAAGACAGTGAAAGAGAGAGAAATTCTTACAAAATCCGTTCAGGGTCTATGATGCAACCTGGATTGACCATATCTAGACCCACAGCTGGATGAGACATAAGGCTGGACACTCTTGGGGCTGAGAGGATTGGTGAGGTTGGGTGAGCAAACGCAGATACTTTAAAGTAACACTGCGGGGAAGACACCCCATGGGTCTCAAATCTCCAGGTACAAGGGAATCTTCCTACATCAAAACATGCATGGGATACACAGAAGATGGTATGCCATGAGATCGGGAAAGGTTTCTAAAACGCACCTCATTTCTCCTCTCCTTGTGCTCGGGTTCGCCATTCCAGCCGCTTGACTAACCACCTCCCTACTTGGAGAATCAGCACCTTTAACCTCCTGTTTCGTCCAGGTTGCAATTTGTCCTGAGGATGAACGGGAAGACGGGGAACCAACGAGAGACTAGCCCTAGGTGTTGGGACAGGCACAGGTCACTCCATTTTCCTATCAGGAAAAAGAATGAACCACAGGCTCAGCCTGCCCCCCAGAACCAAAATAGGGCCTGAAGCAATCCTGCGCTTTTGCGGCCAGCTCCCAAAAAAGCGAGGAGACAAATGGAGCTCAGGGGCACTGCAATTCACAAACGTGCAGAGTTATCAATGAGAACTCTCGTCCACAAATATATGGAGGGAAGGCAACGAAGAGGATTTGAAAGCAAGGCAGATTTTCAGGAAACAGATTTCAGGAGGTAGATTTCACTCGCCTGTAAAGCATATGAAAAGCGGCAAAACGTTGACAATGATGCCCATGGCCAAAAAGGGCGCATGCGTTTTTTCCTGAATATATTCAGGAAAAAACGCATGCGCCCTTTTTGGCCAACCAAGCAAGCCGGAAGGGCAAGTCAGCGCTACAAGGAATTCTCGCTTGCCCTCGGTCAAAAGGGCCATGCTGAAAAAAGTGTAAAAACCAGAAAAGCAGGACAGGCCATGGAGACATGGGAGCCTTGCTACGCTGATGGGCGGGATGTAAATTGCCAACAGCCACTCTGGAGAATTGTACGGTGTGTCCTGAAACAAGTAATAAACACAAATTAGAGAGCATAGGGCACTTCCATTCATGGGCATATAAATTGGGAAAACTAAAAATCAACAAGAGACAGGCACCCCAAACTTTACGGCTGCTCTGTTTCCAAGAACCTCCACTTTGGTACACCTTCAATATCCCAGGAAAGAGAAAAATGGATAAAGAAATGGTGGTACTTGGCACAATGGAATATCACTCAGCCATGAAATCAATGTCATAAGGCTAGTTAGCAGCATGATGAGTGGATTTAGCGACGATGATTCTAAGTGAAATAAGTCACACAGAAAAAGACACTTATCCTAAGATATCGCTTATAGAGGGAATGTCAAAATCGCTACGCTTGAACTGAATTACAAAACAGAACAGAGTCACACCTTTAGAAGACACACTATGGCTGCTTAACGGGAAAGGTGAGGTGGGGTGATGCATAAAACAAGGGTTTGAAATTAGCTCAGAGACCGCTCCATAAGCCAAATATGTAATAGCAAGGCCTACTCCCTGCTCAGTTAACTGGACTCAACACCCCCTAGTCACCGCACAAGAATATATCTGACTAGTAAGAATCTGAAAACCTATGTATCGATATCTCTCTGCAAGTGAATCAAGAGGGTGTAAAGCGGCATAAACACAGCAGGGAAAAGCAGCCAAGACCAATTCTAAACATAAATTAGTTAAAAAAACCCACAAAACAAAGACAGTGAAAGAGAGAGAAATTCTTACAAAATCCGTTCAGGGGCTCTGATGCCACCTGATTCGACCATATCTAGACCCACAGCTGGAAGAGACATAAGGCTGGACACTCTTGGGGCTGAGAGGATTGGTGAGGTAGGGTGAGCAAACGCAGATACTTTAAAGTAAAACAGCGGGGTACCCACCCCATGGGTCTCAAATCTCCAGGTACAAGGGCATCTTCCTACATCAAAACATGCATGGGAAACCCAGAAGATGGTATGCTGTGAGATCGAGAAAGGCTTCTAAAACGCACCTCATTTCTCCTCTCCTTGTGCTCGGGATCGCCATTCCAGCCGCTTGACTAACCATCTCCCTACTTGGAGAATCAGCACCTTTAACCTCCTGTTTCGTACAGGTTGCAATTTGTCCTGAGGATGAACGGGAAGACGGGGAACCAACGAGAGACTAGCCCCAGGTGTTGGGACAGGCACAGGTCACTTCATTTTCCCATCAGGAAGAAGAATGAACCACAGGCTCAGCCTGCCCCCCAGAACCAAAATAGGGCCTGAAGCAATCCTGCACTTTTGCGGCCAGCTCCCAAAAAAGCGAGGAGCCAAATGGAGCTCAGGGGCACTGCAATTCACAAACGTGCAGAGTTATAAATGATAACTCTCGTCCACAAATATATTGAGGGAAGGCAACGAAGAGGATTTGAAAGCAAGGCAGATTTGCATGAAACAGATTTCAGGAGGTAGATTCGACTCGCCTTTAAAGCACATGAAAAGCAGCAAAACGTTGACAATGATGCCCTTGGCCAAAAAGGGCGTATGCGTTTTTTCCTGAATATATTCAGGAAAAAACGCATACGCCCTTTTTGGCCAACCAAGCAAGCCTGAAGGGCAAAGCAGTGCTACAAAGAAGTCTCGCTTGCCCTCGGTCAAAAGGGCCATGCTGAAGAAAGTGTAAAAACCAGAAAAGCAGGACAGGCCATGGAGACATGGGAGCCTTGCTACGCTGATGGGCGGGATGTAAATTGCCAACAGGCACTCTGGAGAAGAGTACGGTGTGTCCTGAAGCAAGTAATAAACACAGCTTAGAGAGCATAGGGCACTTCCACTCATGGGCGTATAAATTGGGAAAACTAAAAATCAACAAGACACAGGCACCCCAAACTTTACGGCTGCTCTGTTTCCAAGAACCTCCACTTCGGTACACCTTCAATATCCCAGGAAAGAGAAAAATGGATAAAGAAATGGTTGTACTTGGCACAATGGAATATCACTCAGCCATGAAATCTATGTCATAAGGCTAGTTAGCAGCATGATGAGTGGATTTAGGTCCGATGATTCTAAGTGAAATAAGTCACACAGAAAAAGACACTTATCCTAAGATATCGCTTATAGAGGGAATGTCAAAATCGCTACACTTGAACTGAATTAAAAAACAGAACAGAGTCACACCATTAGAAGACACACTATGGCTGCTTAACGGGAAAGGTGAGGTGGGGTGATGCATAGAACAAGGGTTTGAAATTAGCTCAGAGACCGCTGCATAAGCCAAATATGTAATAGACAAGGCCTACTCCCTGCTCAGTGAACTGGACTCAACACCCCCTAGTCACCGCACAAGATTATATCTGACTAGTAAGAATTTGAAAACCTTTGTATCGATATCTCTCTGCAAGTGAATCAAGAGGGTGTAAAGCGGCATAAACACAGCAGGGAAAAGCAGCCAAGCCCCATTCTAAACTTAAATTACTTTAAAAATCCCACAAAACTAAGACAGTGAAAGAGAGAGAAATTCTTACAAAATCCGTTCAGGGTCTCTGATGCAACCTGGATTGACCATATCTAGACCCACAGCTGGATGAGACATAAGGCTGGACACTCTTGGGGCTGAAAGGGTTGGTGAGGTTGGGTGAGCAAATGCAGATAATTTAAAGTAACACTGCGGGGTACCCACGCCATGTGTCTCAAATCTCCAGGTACAAGGGCATCTTCCTACATCAAAACATGCAAGGGAAACCCAGAAGATGGTATGCCGTGAGATCGGGAAAGGTTTCTAAAACGCACCTCATTTCTCCTCTCCTTGTGCTCGGGTTCGCCATTCCAGCCGCTTTACTAACCATCTCCCTACTTGGAGAATCAGCACCTTTAACCTACTGTTTCGTACAGGTTGCAATTTGTCCTGAGGATGAACGGGAAGACGGGGAACCAACGAGAGACGAGCCCTAGGTGTTGGGACAGGCATAGGTCACTCCATTTTCCCATCAGGAAGAAGAATGAACCACAGGCTCCACAGGCCCCATGGAAGCCGAATAGCGCCTGAAGCAATCCTGCGCTTTTGCGGCCAGCTCACAAAAAATCGAGGAGACAAATGGAGCTCAGGGGCACTGCAATTCAGAATCTTGCAGAGTTATAAATGATAACTCTCGTCCACAAATATATTTAGGGAAGGCAACGAAGAGGATTTGAAAGCCAGGAGATTTGCAGGAAACAGATTTCAGGAGGTAGATTCGACTTGCCTTTAAAGCACATGAAAAGCGGCAAAACGTTGACAAAGATGCCCTTGGCCAAAAAGGGCGTATGCGTTTTTTCCTGAATATATTCAGGAAAAAACGCATACGCCCTTTTTGGCCAACCAAGCAAGCCGGAAGGGCAAATCAGTGCTACAAAGAAGTCTCGCTTGCCGTCGGTCAAAAGGGCCATGCTGAAAAAAGTGTAAAAACCAGAAAAGCAGGACAGGCCATGGAGACATGGGAGCCTTGCTACGCTGATGGGCGGGATGTAAATTGCCAACAGGCATTCTGGAGAAGTGTACGGTGTGTCCTGAAACAAGTAATAAACACAGCTTAAAGAGCATAGGGCACTTCCACTCATGGGAGTATAAATTGGGAAAACTAAAACTCAACAAGACACAGGCACCCCAAACTTTACGTCTGCTCTGTTGCCAAGAACCTCCGCTTCAGTACACCTTCAATATCCCAGGAAAGAGAAAAATGGATAAACAAATGGTGGTACTTGGCACAATGGAATATCACTCAGCCATGAAATCAATGTCATAAGGCTAGTTAGCAGCATGATGAGTGGATTTAGGTACGATGATTCTAAGTGAAATAAGTCACACAGAAAAAGGCACTTATCCTAAGATATCGCTTATAGAGGGAATGTCAAAATCGCTACACTTGAACTGAATTACAAAACAGAACATAGTCACACCATTAGAAGACACACTATGGCTGCTTAACGGGAAAGGTGAGGTGGGGTGATGCATAAAACAAGGGTTTGAAATTAGCTCAGAGACCGCTCCATAAGCCAAATATGTAATAGACAAGGCCTACTCCCTGCTCAGTGAACTGGACTCAACACCCCCTAGTCACCGCACAAGAATATATCTGACTAGTAAGAATCTGAAAACCTATGTATCGATATCTCTCTGCAAGTGAATCAAGAGGGTGTAAAGCGGCATAAACACAGCAGGGAAAAGCAGCCAAGACCCATTCTAAACATAAATTACTTTAAAAAAAACACAAAACAAAGACAGTGAAAGAGAGAGAAATTCTTACAAAATCCGTTCAGGGTCTCTGATGCAACCTGGATTGACCGTATCTAGACCCACAACTGGATGAGACATAAGGCTGGACATTCTTGGGGCTGAGAGGATTGGTGAGGTTGGGTGAGCAAACGCAGATACTTAAAATAACAACTCGGGGTACACACCCCATGGGTCTCAAATCTCCAGGTACAAGGGCATCTTCCTACATCAAAACATGCATGGGAAACCCAGAAGATGGTATGCCGTGAGATCGGGAAAGGTTTCTAAAACGCACCTCATTTCTCCTCTCCTTGTGCTCAGGTTCGCCATTCCAGCCGCTTGACTAACCATCTCCCTACTTGGAGAATCTGCACCTTTAACCTCCTGTTTCGTACAGGTTGCAATTTGTCCTGAGGATGAACGGGAAGACGGGGAACCAACGAGAGACTAGCCCTAGGTGTTGGGACAGGCACAGGTCACTCCATTTTCCCATCAGGAAGAAGAATGAACCACAGGCTCGGCCTGCCCCCCAGAACCAAAATAGGGCCTGAAGCAATCCTGCGCTTTTGCGGCCAGCTCCCAAAAAAGCGAGGAGACAAATGGAGCTCAGGGGCACTGCAATTCACAAACGTGCAGAGTTATAAATGAGAACTCTCGTCCACAAATATATTGAGGGAAGGCAACGAAGAGGATTTGAAAGCAAGGCAGATTTGCAGGAAACAGATTTCAGGAGGTAGATTCGACTCGCCTTTAAAGCACATGAAAAGCGGCAAAACGTTGACAATGATGCCCTTGGCCAAAAAGGGCGTATGCGTTTTTTCCTGAATATATACAGGAAAAAACGCATACGCCCTTTTTGGCCAACCAAGCAAGCCGGAAGGGCAAATCAGCGCTGCAAAGAAGTATCGCTTGCCCTCGGTCTAAAGGGCCATGCTGAAAAAAGTGTAAAAACCAGAAAAGCAGGACAGGCCATGGAGACATGGGAGCCTTGCTATGCTGATGGGTGGGATGTAAATTGCCAACAGGCACTCTGGAGAAGTGTACGGTGTGTCCTGAAACAAGTAATAAACACAGCTTAAAGAGCATAGGGCACTTCCACTCATGGGCGTATAAATTGGGAAAACTAAAAATCAACAAGACACAGGCACCCCAAACTTTACGGCTGCTCTGTTTCCAAGAACCTCCACTTCGGTACACCTTCAATATCCCAGGAAAGAGAAAAATGGATAAACAAATGGTGGTACTTGGCACAATGGAATATCACTCAGCCATGAAATCAATGTCATAAGGCTAGTTAGCAGCATGATGAGTGGATTTAGGTACGATGATTCTAAGTGAAATAAGTCACACAGAAAAAGACACTTATCCTAAGATATCGCTTATAGAGGGAATGTCAAAATCGCTACACTTGAACTGAATTACAAAACAGAACGGAGGCACACCTTTAGAAGACACACTATGGCTGCTTAACGGGAAAGGTGAGGTGGGGTGATGCATAAAACAAGGGTTTCAAATTAGCTCAGAGACCGCTCCATAAGCCAAATATGTAATAGACAAGGCCTACTCCCTGCTCAGTGAACTGGACTCAACACACCCTAGTCACCACACAAGAATATATCTGACTAGTAAGAATCTGAAAACCTATGTATCGATATCTCTCTGCAAGTGAATCAAGAGGGTGTAAAGCGGCATCAACACAGCAGGGAAAAGCAGCCAAGCCCGATTCTAAACATAAATTACTTTAAAAAACCCACAAAACAAAGACAGTGAAAGAGAGAGAAATTCTTACAAAATCCGTTCAGGGTCTATGATGCAACCTGGATTGACCATATCTAGACCCACAGCTGGATGAGACATAAGGCTGGACACTCTTGGGGCTGAGAGGATTGGTGAGGTTGGGTGAGCAAACGCAGATACTTTAAAGTAACACTGCGGGAAACACACCCCATGGGTATCAAATCTCCAGGTACAAGGGCATCTTCCTACATCAAAACATGCATGGGAAACCCAGAAGATGGTATGCCATGAGATCGGGAAAGGTTTCTAAAATGCACCTCATTTCTCCTCTCCTTGTGCACGGGTTCACCATTCCAGCTGCTTGACTAACCATCTCCCTACTTGGAGAATCAGCACCTTTAACCTCCTGTTTCGTCCAGGTTGCAATTTGTCCTGAGGATGAACGTGAAGACGGGGAACCAACGAGAGACGAGCCCTAGGTGTTGGGACAGGCATAGGTCACTCCATTTTCCCATCAGGAAGAAGAATGAACCACAGGCTCAGCCTGCCCCCCAGAACCAAAATAGGGCCTGAAGCAATCCTGCGCTTTTGCGGCCAGCTCCCAAAAAAGCGAGGAGACAAATGGAGCTCAGGGGCACTGCAATTCACAAACGTGCAGAGTTATAAATGAGAACTCTCGTCCACAAATATATTGAAGGAAGGCAACGAAGAGGATTTGAAAGCAAGGCAGATTTGCAGGAAACAGATTTCAGGAGGTAGATTCGACTCGCCTTTAAAGCACATGAAAAGCGGCAAAAGGTTGACAATGATGCCCTTGGCCAAAAAGGGCGTATGCGTTTTTTCCTGAATATATTCAGGAAAAAACGCATACGCCCTTTTTGGCCAACCAAGCAAGCCGGAAGGGCAAATCAGCGCTACAAAGAAGTCTCGCTTGCCCTCGGTCAAAAGGGCCATGCTGAACAAAGTGCAAAAACAAGAAAAGCAGGACAGGCCATGGAGACATGGCAGCCTTGCTACGCTGATGGGCGGGATGTAAATTGCCAACAGGCACTCTGGAGATGAGTACGGTGTGTCCTGAAACCAGTAATAAACACAGTGTTGAGAGCATAGGGCACTTCCACTCATGGGCGTATAAATTGGGAAAACTAAAAATCAACAAGACACAGGCACCCCAAACTTTACGGCTGCTCTGTTTCCCAGAACCTCCACATCGGTACACCTTCAATATCCCAGGAAAGAGAAAAATGGATAAACAAATGGTGGTACTTGGCACAATGGAATATCACTCAGCCATGAAATCAATGTCATAAGGCTAGTTAGCAGCATGATGAGTGGATTTAGGTACGATGATTCTAAGTGAAATAAGTCACACAGAAAAAGACACTTATCCTAAGATATCGCTTATAGAGGGAATGTCAAAATCGCTACACTTGAACTGAATTACAAAACAGAACAGAGGCACACCTTTAGAAGACACACTATGGCTGCTTAACCGGAAAGGTGAGGTGGGGTGATGCATAAAACAAGGGTTTGAAATTAGCTCAGACACCACTCCATAAGCCAAATATGTAATAGACAAGGCCTACTCTCTGCTCAGTGAACTGGACTCAACACCCCCTAGTCACCGCACAAGAATATATCTGACTAGTATGAATCTGAAAACCTATGTATTGATATCTCTCTGCAAGTGAATCAAGAGGGTGTAAAGCGGCATAAACACAGCAGGGAAAAGCAGCCAAACCCCATTCTAAACATACATTACTTTAAAAAACCCACAAAGCAAAGACAGTGAAAGAGAGAGAAATTCTTACAAAATCCGTTCAGGGTCTCTGATGCAACCTGGATTGACCATATCTAGACCCACAGCTGGATGAGACATAAGGCTGGACACTCTTGGGGCTGAGAGGATTGGTGAGGTTGGGTGTGCAAATGCAGATACTTTAAAGTAATACCCCGGGGTACCCACCCCATGGGTCTCAAATCTCCAGGTACAAGGGAATCTTCCTACATCAAAACATGCATGGGAAACCCAGAATATGGTATGCCGTGAGATCGGGAAAGGTTTCTAAAACGCACCTCATTTCTCCTCTCCTTGTGCTCGGGTTCGCCATTCCAGCCGCTTGACTAACCATCTCCCTACTTGGAGAATCAGCACCTTTAACCTACTGTTTCGTCCAGGTTGCAATTTGTCCTGAGGATGAACGGGAAGATGGGGAACCAACGAGAGACTAGCCCTAGGTGTTGGGACAGGCACAGGTCACTCCATTTTCCCATCAGGAAGAAGAATGAACCACAGGCTCAGCCTGCCCCCCAGAACCAAAATAGGGCCTGAAGCAATCCTGCGCTTTTGCGGCCAGCTCCCCAAAAAGCGAGGAGACAAATGGAGCTCAGGGGCACTGCAATTCACAAACGTGCAGAGTTATAAATGAGAACACTCGTCCACAAATATATTGAGGGAAGGCAACGAAGAGGATTTGAAAGCAAGGCAGATTTGCAGGAAACAGATTTCAGGAGGTAGATTCGACTCGCCTTTAAAGCACATGAAAAGCGGCAAAACGTTGACAATGATGCCCTTGGCCAAAAAGGGCGTATGCGTTTTTTCCTGAATATATTCAGGAAAAAACGCATACGCCCTTTTTGGCCAACCAAGCAAGCCGGAAGTGCAAATCAACGCTACAAAGAAGTCTCGCTTGCCCTCGGTCAAAAGGGCCATGCTGAACAAAGTGTAAAAACCAGAAAAGCAGGACAGGCCATGGAGACATGGCAGCCTTACTACGCTGATGGGCGGGATGTAAATTGCCAACAGGCACTCTGGAGAAGGGTACGGTGTGTCCTGAAACAAGTAATAAACACAGCGTAGAGAGCATAGGGCACTTCCACTCATGGGTGTATAAATTGGGAAAACTAAAAATCAACAAGACACAGGCACCCCAAACTTTACGGCTGCTCTGTTGCCAAGAACCTCCGCTTCGGTACACCTTCAATATCCCAGGAAAGAGAAAAATGGATAAAGAAATGGTGGTACTTGGCACAATGGAATATCACTCAACCATGAAATCAATGTCATAAGGCTAGTTAGCAGCATGATGAGTGGATTTAGGTACGATGATTCTAAGTGAAATAAGTCACACAGAAAAAGACACTTATCCTAAGATATCGCTTATAGAGGGAATGTCAAAATCGCTACACTTGAACTGAATTACAAAACAGAACAGAGGCACACCTTTAGAAGACACACTATGGCTGCTTAACCGGAAAGGTGAGGTGGGGTGATGCATAAAACAAGGGTTGGAAATTAGCTCAGACACCGCTCCATAAGCCAAATATGTAATAGACAAGGCCTACTCCCTGCTCAGTGAACTGGACTCAACACCCCCTGGTCACCGCACAAGAATATATCTGACTAGTATGAATCTGAAAACCTATGTATTGATATCTCTCTGCAAGTGAATCAAGAGGGTGTAAAGCGGCATAAACACAGCAGGGAAAAGCAGCCAAACCCCATTCTAAACATACATTACTTTAAAAAACCCACAAAGCAAAGACAGTGAAAGAGAGAGAAATTCTTACAAAATCCGTTCAGGGTCTCTGATACAACCTGGATTGACCATATCTAGACCCACTGCTGGATGAGACATAAGGCTGGACACTCTTGGGGCTGAGAGGATTGGTGAGGTTGGGTGAGCAAATGCAGATACTTTAAAGTAATACCGCGGGGTACCCACCCCATGGGTCTCAAATCTCCAGGTACAAGGGAATCTTCCTACATCAAAACATGCATGGGAAACCGAGAAGATGGTATGCCGTGAGATCGGGAAAGGTTTCTAAAACGCACCTCATTTCTCCTCTCCTTGTGCTCGGGTTCGCCATTCCAGCCGCTTGACTAACCATCTCCCTACTTGGAGAATCAGCACCTTTAACCTCCTGATTGTACAGGTTGCAATTTGTCCTGAGGATGAACGTGAAGACGGGGAACCAACGAGAGACGAGCCCTAGGTGTTGGGACAGGCATAGGTCACTCCATTTTCCCATCAGGAAGAAGAATGAACCACAGGCTCAGCCTGCCCCCCAGAACCAAAATAGGGCCTGAAGCAATCCTGCGCTTTTGCGGCCAGCTCCCCAAAAAGCGAGGAGACAAATGGAGCTCAGGGGCACTGCAATTAACAAACGTGCAGAGTTATAAATGAGAACTCTCATCCACAAATATATTGAGGGAAGGCAACGAAGAGGATTTGAAAGCAAGGCAGATTTGCAGGAAACAGATTTCAGGAGGTAGATTCGACTCGCCTTTAAAGCACATGAAAAGCGGCAAAACGTTGACAATGAGGCCCTTGGCCAAAAAGGGCGTATGCGTTTTTTCCTGAATATATTCAGGAAAAAACGCATACGCCCTTTTTGGCCAACCAAGCAAGCCGGAAGGGCAAATCAGCGCTACAAAGAAGTCTCGCTTGCCCTCGGTCAAAAGGGACATGTTGAACAAAGTGTAAAAACCAGAAAAACAGGACAGGCCATGGAGACATGGGAGCCTTGCTACGCTGATGGGCGGGATGTAAATTGCCAACAGGCACTCTGGAGAAGAGTACGGTGTGTCCTGAAACAAGTAATAAACACAGCGTTGAGAGCATAGGGCACTTCCACTCATGGGCGTATAAATTGGGAAAACTAAAAATCAACAAGACACAGGCACCCCAAACTTTACGGCTGCTCTGTTTACAAGAACCTCCGCTTCGGTACACCTTCAATATCCCAGGAAAGAGATAAATGGATAAAGAAATGGTGGTACTTGGCACAATGCAATATCACTCAGCCATGAAATCAATGTCATAAGGCTAGTTAGCAGCATGATGAGTGGATTTAGGTACGATGAGTCTAAGTGAAATAAGTCACACAGAAAAAGGCACTTATCCTAAGATATCGCTTATAGAGGGAATGTCAAAATCGCTACACTTGAACTGAATTACAAAACAGAACAGAGTCACACCTTTAGAAGACACACTATGGCTGCTTAACCGGAAAGGTGAGGTGGGGTGATGCATAAAACAAGGGTTTGAAATTAGCTCAGACACCGCTCCATAAGCCAAATATGTAATAGACAAGGCCTACTCCCTGCTCAGTGAACTGGACTCAACACCCCCTAGTCACCGCACAAGAATATATCTGACTAGTATGAATCTGAAAACCTATGTATTGATATCTCTCTGCAAGTGAATCAAGAGGGTGTAAAGCGGCATAAACACAGCAGGGAAAAGCAGCCAAACCCCATTCTAAACATACATTACTTTAAAAAACCCACAAAGCAAAGACAGTGAAAGAGAGAGAAATTCTTACAAAATCCGTTCAGGGTCTCTGATGCAACCTGGATTGACCATATCTAGACCCACAGCTGGATGAGACATAAGGCTGGACACTCTTGGGGCTGAGAGGATTGGTGAGGTTGGGTGAGCAAATGCAGATACTTTAAAGTAATACCGCGGGGTACCCACCCCATGGGTCTCAAATCTCCAGGTACAAGGGAATCTTCCTACATCAAAACATGCATGGGAAACCCAGAAGATGGTATGCCGTGAGATCGGGAAAGGTTTCTAAAACGCACCTCATTTCTCCTCTCCTTCTGCTCGGGTTCACCATTCCAGCCGCTTGACTAACCATCTCCCTACTTGGAGAATCAGCACCTTTAACCTACTGTTTCGTCCAGGTTGCAATTTGTCCTGAGGATGAACGGGAAGACGGGGAACCAACGAAAGACTAGCCCTAGGTGTTGGGATAGGCACAGGTCACTCCATTTTCCCATCAGGAAGAAGAATGAACCACAGGCTCAGCCTGCCCCCCAGAACCAAAATAGGGCCTGAAGCAATCCTGCGCTTTTGCGGCCAGCTCCCAAAAAAGCGAGGAGCCAAATGGAGCTCAGGGGCACTGCAGTTCACAAACGTGCAGAGTTATAAATGAGAACTCTCGTCCACAAATATATTGAGGGAAGGCAACGAAGAGGATTTGAAAGCAAGGCAGATTTGCAGGAAACAGATTTCAGGAGGTAGATTCGACTCGCCTTTAAAGCACATGAAAAGCGGCAAAACGTTGACAATGATGCCCTTGGCCAAAAAGGGCGTATGCGTTTTTTCCTGAATATATTCAGGAAAAAACGCATACGCCCTTTTTGGCCAACCAAGCAAGCCGGAAGGGCAAATCAGCGCTACAAAGAAGTCTCGCTTGCCCTCGGTCAAAAGGGCCATACTGAACAAAGTGTAAAAACCAGAAAATCAGGACAGGCCATGGAGACATGGGAGCCTTGCTACGCTGATGGGCGGGATGTAAATTGCCAACAGGCACTCTGGAGAAGAGTACGGTGTGTCCTGAAACAAGTAATAAACACAGCGTTGAGAGCATAGGGCACTTCCACTCATGGGCTTATAAATTGGGAAAACTAAAAATCAACAAGACACAGGCACCCCAAACTTTACGGCTGCTCTGTTGCCAAGAACCTCCGCTTCGGTACACCTTCAATATCCCAGGAAAGAGAAAAATGGATAAACAAATGGTGGTACTTGGCACAATGCAATATCACTCAGCCATGAAATCAATGTCATAAGGCTAGTTAGCAGCATGATGAGTGGATTTAGGTACGATGATTCTAAGTGAAATAAGTCACACAGAAAAAGACACTTATCCTAAGATATCGCTTATAGAGGGAATGTCAAAATCGCTACACTTGAACTGAATTACAAAACAGAACAGAGTCACACCTTTAGAAGACACACTATGGCTGCTTAACGGGAAAGGTGAGGTGGGGTGATGCATAAAACAAGGGTTTGAAATTAGCTCAGAGACCGCTCCATAAGCGAAATATGTAATAGACAAGGCCTACTCCCTGCTCAGTGAACTGGACTCAACACACCCTAGTCACCACACAAGAATATATCTGACTAGTAAGAATCTGAAAACATATATATCGATATCTCTCTGCAAGTGAATCAAGAGGGTGTAAAGCGGCATCAACACAGCAGGGAAAAGCAGCCAAGCCCGATTCTAAACATAAATTTCTTTAAAAAACCCACAAAACAAAGACAGTGAAAGAGAGAGAAATTCTTACAAAATCCGTTCTGGGTCTATGATGCAACCTGGATTGACCATATCTAGACCCACAGCTGGATGAGACATAAGGCTGGACACTCTTGGGGCTGAGAGGATTGGTGAGGTTGGGTGAGCAAACGCAGATACTTTAAAGTAACACTGCGGGGAACACACCCCATGGGTCTCAAATCTCCAGGTACAAGGGCATCTTCCTACATCAAAACATGCATGGGAAACCCAGAAGATGGTATGCCATGAGATCGGGAAAGGTTTCTAAAATGCACCTCATTTCTCCTCTCCTTGTGCTCGGGTTCACCATTCCAGCTGCTTGACTAACCATCTCCCTACTTGGAGAATCAGCACCTTTAACCTCCTGATTGTACAGGTTGCAATTTGTCCTGAGGATGAACGAGAAGACGGGGAACCAACGAGAGACGAGCCCTAGGTGTTGGGACAGGCATAGGTCACTCCATTTTCCCATCAGGAAGAAGAATGAACCACAGGCTCAGCCTGCCCCACAGAACCAAAATAGGGCCTGAAGCAATCCTGCGCTTTTGCGGCCAGCTCCCCAAAAAGCGAGGAGACAAATGGAGCTCAGGGGCACTGCAATTCACAAACGTGCAGAGTTATAAATGAGAACTCTCGTCCACAAATATATTGAGGGAAGGCAACGAAGAGGATTTGAAAGCAAGGCAGATTTGCAGGAAACAGATTTCAGGAGGTAGATTCGACTCGCCTTTAAAGCACATGAAAAGCGGCAAAACGTTGACAATGATGCCCTTGGCCAAAAAGGGCGTATGCGTTTTTTCCTGAATATATTCAGGAAAAAACGCATACGCCCTTTTTGGCCAACCAAGCAAGCCGGAAGGGCAAATCAGCGCTACAAAGAAGTCTCGCTTGCCCTCGGTCAAAAGGGACATGTTGAACAAAGTGTAAAAACCAGAAAAACAGGACAGGCCATGGAGACATGGGAGCCTTGCTACGCTGATGGGCGGGATGTAAATTGCCAACAGGCACTCTGGAGAAGAGTACGGTGTGTCCTGAAACAAGTAATAAACACAGCGTTGAGAGCATAGGGCACTTCCACTCATGGGCGTATAAATTGGGAAAACTAAAAATCAACAAGACACAGGCACCCCAAACTTTACGGCTGCTCTGTTTACAAGAACCTCCGCTTCGGTACACCTTCAATATCCCAGGAAAGAGATAAATGGATAAAGAAATGGTGGTACTTGGCACAATGCAATATCACTCAGCCATGAAATCAATGTCATAAGGCTAGTTAGCAGCATGATGAGTGGATTTAGGTACGATGAGTCTAAGTGAAATAAGTCACACAGAAAAAGGCACTTATCCTAAGATATCGCTTATAGAGGGAATGTCAAAATCGCTACACTTGAACTGAATTACAAAACAGAACAGAGTCACACCTTTAGAAGACACACTATGGCTGCTTAACCGGAAAGGTGAGGTGGGGTGATGCATAAAACAAGGGTTTGAAATTAGCTCAGACACCGCTCCATAAGCCAAATATGTAATAGACAAGGCCTACTCCCTGCTCAGTGAACTGGACTCAACACCCCCTAGTCACCGCACAAGAATATATCTGACTAGTATGAATCTGAAAACCTATGTATTGATATCTCTCTGCAAGTGAATCAAGAGGGTGTAAAGCGGCATAAACACAGCAGGGAAAAGCAGCCAAACCCCATTCTAAACATACATTACTTTAAAAAACCCACAAAGCAAAGACAGTGAAAGAGAGAGAAATTCTTACAAAATCCGTTCAGGGTCTCTGATGCAACCTGGATTGACCATATCTAGACCCACAGCTGGATGAGACATAAGGCTGGACACTCTTGGGGCTGAGAGGATTGGTGAGGTTGGGTGAGCAAATGCAGATACTTTAAAGTAATACCGCGGGGTACCCACCCCATGGGTCTCAAATCTCCAGGAACAAGGGAATCTTCCTACATCAAAACATGCATGGGAAACCCAGAAGATGGTATGCCGTGAGATCGGGAAAGGTTTCTAAAACGCACCTCATTTCTCCTCTCCTTCTGCTCGGGTTCACCATTCCAGCCGCTTGACTAACCATCTCCCTACTTGGAGAATCAGCACCTTTAACCTACTGTTTCGTCCAGGTTGCAATTTGTCCTGAGGATGAACGGGAAGACGGGGAACCAACGAAAGACTAGCCCTAGGTGTTGGGATAGGCACAGGTCACTCCATTTTCCCATCAGGAAGAAGAATGAACCACAGGCTCAGCCTGCCCCCCAGAACCAAAATAGGGCCTGAAGCAATCCTGCGCTTTTGCGGCCAGCTCCCAAAAAAGCGAGGAGCCAAATGGAGCTCAGGGGCACTGCAATTCACAAACGTGCAGAGTTATAAATGAGAACTCTCGTCCACAAATATATTGAGGGAAGGCAACGAAGAGGATTTGAAAGCAAGGCAGATTTGCAGGAAACAGATTTCAGGAGGTAGATTCGACTCGCCTTTAAAGCACATGAAAAGCGGCAAAACGTTGACAATGATGCCCTTGGCCAAAAAGGGCGTATGCGTTTTTTCCTGAATATATTCAGGAAAAAACGCATACGCCCTTTTTGGCCAACCAAGCAAGCCGGAAGGGCAAATCAGCGCTACAAAGAAGTCTCGCTTGCCCTCGGTCAAAAGGGCCATACTGAACAAAGTGTAAAAACCAGAAAATCAGGACAGGCCATGGAGACATGGGAGCCTTGCTACGCTGATGGGCGGGATGTAAATTGCCAACAGGCACTCTGGAGAAGAGTACGGTGTGTCCTGAAACAAGTAATAAACACAGCGTTGAGAGCATAGGGCACTTCCACTCATGGGCGTATAAATTGGGAAAACTAAAAATCAACAAGACACAGGCACCCCAAACTTTACGGCTGCTCTGTTGCCAAGAACCTCCGCTTCGGTACACCTTCAATATCCCAGGAAAGAGAAAAATGGATAAAGAAATGGTGGTACTTGGCACAATGGAATATCACTCAGCCATGAAATCAATGTCATAAGGCTAGTTAGCAGCATGATGAGTGGATTTAGGTACGATGATTCTAAGTGAAATAAGTCACACAGAAAAAGACACTTATCCTAAGATATCGCTTATAGAGGGAATGTCAAAATCGCTACACTTGAACTGAATTACAAAACAGAACACAGTCACACCTTTAGAAGACACACTATGGCTGCTTAACGGGAAAGGTGAGGTGGGGTGATGCATAAAACAAGGGTTTGAAATTAGCTCAGACACCGCTCCATAAGCCAAATATGTAATAGACAAGGCCTACTCCCTGCTCAGTGAACTGGACTCAACACACCCTAGTCACCACACAAGAATATATCTGACTAGTAAGAATCTGAAAACATATATATCGATATCTCTCTGCAAGTGAATCAAGAGGGTGTAAAGCGGCATCAACACAGCAGGGAAAAGCAGCCAAGCCCGATTCTAAACATAAATTTCTTTAAAAAACCCACAAAACAAAGACAGTGAAAGAGAGAGAAATTCTTACAAAATCCGTTCAGGGTCTATGATGCAACCTGGATTGACCATATCTAGACCAACAGCTGGATGAGACATAAGGCTGGACACTCTTGGGGCTGAGAGGATTGGTGAGGTTGGGTGAGCAAACGCAGATACTTTAAAGTAACACTGCGGGGAAGACACCCCATGGGTCTCAAATCTCCAGGTACAAGGGAATCTTCCTACATCAAAACATGCATGGGAAACCCAGAAGATGGTATGCCATGAGATCGGGAAAGGTTTCTAAAATGCACCTCATTTCTCCTCTCCTTGTGCTCGGTTTCACCATTCCAGCTGCTTGACTAACCATCTCCCTACTTGGAGAATCAGCACCTTTAACCTCCTGATTGTACAGGTTGCAATTTGTCCTGAGGATGAACGTGAAGACGGGGAACCAACGAGAGACGAGCCCTAGGTGTTGGGACAGGCATAGGTCACTCCATTTTCCCATCAGGAAGAAGAATGAACCACAGGCTCAGCCTGCCCCCCAGAACCAAAATAGGGCCTGAAGCAATCCTGCGCTTTTGCGGCCAGCTCCCAAAAAAGCGAGGAGACAAATGGAGCTCAGGGGCACTGCAATTCACAAACGTGCAGAGTTATAAATGAGAACTCTCGTCCACAAATATATTGAAGGAAGGCAACGAAGAGGATTTGAAAGCAAGGCAGATTTGCAGGAAACAGATTTCAGGAGGTAGATTCGACTCGCCTTTAAAGCACATGAAAAGCGGCAAAACGTTGACAATGATGCCCTTGGCCAAAAAGGGCGTATGCGTTTTTTCCTGAATATATTCAGGAAAAAACGCATACGCCCTTTTTGGCCAACCAAGCAAGCCGGAAGGGCAAATCAGCGCTACAAAGAAGTCTCGCTTGCCCTCGGTCAAAAGGGCCATGCTGAACAAAGTGTAAAAACCAGAAAAGCAGGACAGGCCATGGAGACATGGGAGCCTTGCTACGCTGATGGGCGGGATGTAAATTGCCAACAGGCACTCTGGAGATGAGTACGGTGTGTCCTGAAACAAGTAATAAACACAGCGTTGAGAGCATAGGGCACTTCCACTCATGGGCGTATAAATTGGGAAAATTAAAAATCAACAAGACACAGGCACCCCAAACTTTACGGCTGCTCTGTTGCCAAGAACCTCCGCTTCGGTACACCTTCAATATCCCAGGAAAGAGAAAAATGGATAAAGAAATGGTGGTACTTGGCACAATGGAATATCACTCAGCCATGAAATCAATGTCATAAGGCTAGTTAGCAGCATGATGTGTTGATTTAGCGACGATGATTCTAAGTGAATTAAGTCACACAGAAAAAGGCACTTATCCTAAGATATCGCTTATAGAGGGAATGTCAAAATCGCTACACTTGAACTGAATTACAAAACAGAACAGAGGCACACCTTTAGAAGACACACTATGGCTGCTTAACCGGAAAGGTGAGGTGGGGTGATGCATAAAACAAGGGTTTGAAATTAGCTCAGACACCGCTCCATAAGCCAAATATGTAATAGACAAGGCCTACTCCCTGCTCAGTGAACTGGACTCAATACCCCCTAGTCACCGCACAAGAATATATCTGATTAGTAAGAATCTGAAAACCTATGTATTGATATCTCACTGCAAGTGAATGAAGAGGGTGTAAAGCGGCATAAACACAGCAGGGAAAAGCAGCCAAACCCCATTCTAAACATACATTACTTTAAAAAACCCACAAAGCAAAGACAGTGAAAGAGAGAGAAATTCTTACAAAATCCGTTCAGGGTCTCTGATGCAACCTGGATTGACCATATCTAGACCCACAGCTGGATGAGACATAAGGCTGGACACTCTTGGGGCTGAGAGGATTGGTGAGGTTGGGTGAGCAAATGCAGATACTTTAAAGTAATACCGCGGGGTACCCACCCCATGGGTCTCAAATCTCCAGGTACAAGGGAATCTTCCTACATCAAAACATGCATGGGAAACCCAGAAGATGGTATGCCATGATATCGGGAATGGTTTCTAAAACGCACCTCATTTCTCCTCTCCTTGTGCTCGGGTTCGCCATTCCAGCCGCTTGACTAAACATCTCCCTACTTGGAGAATCAGCACCTTTAACCTCCTGTTTCGTCCAGGTTGCAATTTGTCCTGAGGATGAACGGGAAGACGGGGAACCAACGAGAGACTAGCCCTAGGTGTTGGGACAGGCACAGGTCACTCCATTTTCCCATCAGGAAGAAGAATGAACCACAGGCTCAGCCTGCCCCCCAGAACCAAAATAGGGCCTGAAGCAATCCTGCGCTTTTGCGGCCAGCTCCCAAAAAAGCGAGGAGACAAATGGAGCTCAGGGGCACTGCAATTCACAAACGTGCAGAGTTATAAATGAGAACTCTCGTCCACAAATATATTGAGGGAAGGCAACGCAGAGGATTTGAAAGCAAGGCAGATTTGCAGGAAACAGATTTCAGGAGGTAGATTCGACTCGCCTTTAAAGCACATGAAAAGCGGCAAAACGTTGACAATGATGCCCTTGGCCAAAAAGGGCGTATGCGTTTTTTCCTGAATATATTCAGGAAAAAACGCATACGCCCTTTTTGGCCAACCAAGCAAGCCGGAAGGGCAAATCAGCGCTACAAAGAAGTCTCGCTTGCCCTCGGTCAAAAGGGCCATGCTGAACAAAGTGTAAAAACCAGAAAAACAGGACAGGCCATGGAGACATGGGAGCCTTGCTACGCTGATGGGCGGGATGTAAATTGCCAACAGGCACTCTGGAGAAGAGTACGGTGTGTCCTGAAACAAGTAATAAACACAGCGTAGAGAGCATAGGGCACTTCCACTCATGGGCGTATAAATTGGGAAAACTAAAAATCAACAAGACACAGGCACCCCAAACTTTACGGCTGCTCTGTTTACAAGAACCTCCGCTTTGGTACACCTTCAATATCTCAGGAAAGAGATAAATGGATAAAGAAATGGTGGTACTTGGCACAATGCAATATCACTCAGCCATGAAATCAATGTCATAAGGCTAGTTAGCAGCATGATGAGTGGATTTAGGTACGATGAGTCTAAGTGAAATAAGTCACACAGAAAAAGGCACTTATCCTAAGATATCGCTTATAGAGGGAATGTCAAAATCGCTACACTTGAACTGAATTACAAAACAGAACAGAGTCACACCTTTAGAAGACACACTATGGCTGCTTAACCGGAAAGGTGAGGTGGGGTGATGCATAAAACAAGGGTTTGAAATTAGCTCAGACACCGCTCCATAAGCCAAATATGTAATAGACAAGGCCTACTCCCTGCTCAGTGAACTGGACTCAACACCCCCTAGTCACCGCACAAGAATATATCTGACTAGTATGAATCTGAAAACCTATGTATTGATATCTCTCTGCAAGTGAATCAAGAGGGTGTAAAGCGGCATAAACACAGCAGGGAAAAGCAGCCAAACCCCATTCTAAACATACATTACTTTAAAAAACCCACAAAGCAAAGACAGTGAAAGAGAGAGAAATTCTTACAAAATCCGTTCAGGGTCTCTGATGCAACCTGGATTGACCATATCTAGACCCACAGCTGGATGAGACATAAGGCTGGACACTCTTGGGGCTGAGAGGATTGGTGAGGTTGGGTGAGCAAATGCAGATACTTTAAAGTAATACCACGGGGTACCCACCCCATGGGTCTCAAATCTCCAGGTACAAGGGAATCTTCCTACATCAAAACATGCATGGGAAACCCAGAAGATGGTATGCCGTGAGATCGGGAAAGGTTTCTAAAACGCACCTCATTTCTCCTCTCCTTCTGCTCGGGTTCGCCATTCCAGCCGCTTGACTAACCATCTCCCTACTTGGAGAATCAGCACCTTTAACCTACTGTTTCGTCCAGGTTGCAATTTGTCCTGAGGATGAACGGGAAGACGGGGAACCAACGAAAGACTAGCCCTAGGTGTTGGGATAGGCACAGGTCACTCCATTTTCCCATCAGGAAGAAGAATGAACCACAGGCTCAGCCTGCCCCCCAGAACCAAAATAGGGCCTGAAGCAATCCTGCGCTTTTGCGGCCAGCTCCCAAAAAAGCGAGGAGCCAAATGGAGCTCAGGGGCACTGCAATTCACAAACGTGCAGAGTTATAAATGAGAACTCTCGTCCACAAATATATTGAGGGAAGGCAACGAAGAGGATTTGAAAGCAAGGCAGATTTGCAGGAAACAGATTTCAGGAGGTAGATTCGACTCGCCTTTAAAGCACATGAAAAGCGGCAAAACGTTGACAATGATGCCCTTGGCCAAAAAGGGCGTATGCGTTTTTTCCTGAATATATTCAGGAAAAAACGCATACGCCCTTTTTGGCCAACCAAGCAAGCCGGAAGGGCAAATCAGCGCTACAAAGAAGTCTCGCTTGCCCTCGGTCAAAAGGGCCATACTGAACAAAGTGTAAAAACCAGAAAATCAGGACAGGCCATGGAGACATGGGAGCCTTGCTACGCTGATGGGCGGGATGTAAATTGGCAACAGGCACTCTGGAGAAGAGTACGGTGTGTCCTGAAACAAGTAATAAACACAGCGTTGACAGCATAGGGCACTTCCACTCATGGGCGTATAAATTGGGAAAACTAAAAATCAACAAGACACAGGCACCCCAAACTTTACGGCTGCTCTGTTGCCAAGAACCTCCGCTTCGGTACACCTTCAATATCCCAGGAAAGAGAAAAATGGATAAAGAAATGGTGGTACTTGGCACAATGGAATATCACTCAGCCATGAAATCAATGTCATAAGGCTAGTTAGCAGCATGATGATTGGATTTAGGTACGATGATTCTAAGTGAAATAAGTCACACAGAAAAAGACACTTATCCTAAGATATCGCTTATAGAGGGAATGTCAAAATCGCTACACTTGAACTGAATTACAAAACAGAACAGAGTCACACCTTTAGAAGACACACTATGGCTGCTTAACGGGAAAGGTGAGGTGGGGTGATGCATAAAACAAGGGTTTGAAATTAGCTCAGAGACCGCTCCATAAGCCAAATATGTAATAGACAAGGCCTACTCCCTGCTCAGTGAACTGGACTCAACAACCCCTAGTCACCACACAAGAATATATCTGACTAGTAAGAATCTGAAAACATATATATCGATATCTCTCTGCAAGTGAATCAAGAGGGTGTAAAGCGGCATCAACACAGCAGGGAAAAGCAGCCAAGCCCGATTCTAAACATAAAGTTCTTTAAAAAACCCACAAAACAAAGACAGTGAAAGAGAGAGAAATTCTTACAAAATCCGTTCAGGGTCTCTGATGCAACCTGGATTGACCATATCTAGACCCACAGCTGGATGAGACATAAGGCTGGACACTCTTGGGGCTGAGAGGATTGGTGAGGTTGGGTGAGCAAACGCAGATACTTTAAAGTAACACTGCGGGGAAGACACCCCATGGGTCTCAAATCTCCAGGTACAAGGGAATCTTCCTACATCAAAACATGCATGGGAAACCCAGAAGATGGTATGCCATGAGATCGGGAAAGGTTTCTAAAATGCACCTCATTTCTCCTCTCCTTGTGCTCGGGTTCACCATTCCAGCTGCTTGACTAACCATCTCCCTACTTGGAGAATCAGCACCTTTAACCTCCTGATTGTACACGTTGCAATTTGTCCTGAGGATGAACGTGAAGACGGGGAACCAACGAGAGACGAGCCCTAGGTGTTGGGACAGGCATAGGTCACTCCATTTTCCCATCAGGAAGAAGAATGAACCACAGGCTCAGCCTGCCCCCCAGAACCAAAATAGGGCCTGAAGCAATCCTGCGCTTTTGCGGCCAGCTCCCAAAAAAGCGAGGAGACAAATGGAGCTCAGGGGCACTGCAATTCACAAACGTGCAGAGTTATAAATGAGAACTCTCGTCCACAAATATATTGAAGGAAGGCAACGAAGAGGATTTGAAAGCAAGGCAGATTTGCAGGAAACAGATTTCAGGAGGTAGATTCGACTCGCCTTTAAAGCACATGAAAAGCGGCAAAACGTTGACAATGATGCCCTTGGCCAAAAAGGGCGTATGCGTTTTTTCCTGAATATATTCAGGAAAAAACGCATACGCCCTTTTTGGCCAACCAAGCAAGCCGGAAGGGCAAATCAGCGCTACAAAGAAGTCTCGCTTGCCCTCGGTCAAAAGGGCCATGCTGAACAAAGTGTAAAAACCAGAAAAGCAGGACAGGCCATGGAGACATGGGAGCCTTGCTACGCTGATGGGCGGGATGTAAATTGCCAACAGGCACTCTGGAGATGAGTACGGTGTGTCCTGAAATAAGTAATAAACACAGCGTTGAGAGCATAGGGCACTTCCACTCATGGGCGTATAAATTGGGAAAATTAAAAATCAACAAGACACAGGCACCCCAAACTTTACGGCTGCTCTGTTGCCAAGAACCTCCGCTTCGGTACACCTTCAATATCCCAGGAAAGAGAAAAATGGATAAAGAAATGGTGGTACTTGGCACAATGGAATATCACTCAGCCATGAAATCAATGTCATAAGGCTAGTTAGCAGCATGATGTGTCGATTTAGCGACGATGATTCTAAGTGAATTAAGTCACACAGAAAAAGGCACTTATCCTAAGATATCGCTTATAGAGGGAATGTCAAAATCGCTACACTTGAACTGAATTACAAAACAGAACAGAGGCACACCTTTAGAAGACACACTATGGCTGCTTAACGGGAAAGGTGAGGTGGGGTGATGCATAAAACAAGGGTTTGAAATTAGCTCAGAGACCGCTCCATAAGCCAAATATGTAATAGACAAGGCCTACTCCCTGCTCAGTGAACTGGACTCAACACACCCTAGTCACCACACAAGAATATATCTGACTAGTAAGAATCTGAAAACCTATGTATCGATATCTCTCTGCAAGTGAATCAAGAGGGTGTAAAGCGGCATCAACACAGCAGGGAAAAGCAGCCAAGCCCGATTCTAAACATAAATTACTTTAAAAAACCCACAAAACAAAGACAGTGAAAGAGAGAGAAATTCTTACAAAATCCGTTCAGGGTCTCTGATGCAACCTGGATTGACCATATCTAGACCCACAGCTGGATGAGACATAAGGCTGGACACTCTTGGGGCTGAGAGGATTGGTGAGGTTGGGTGAGCAAACGCAGATACTTTAAAGTAACACTGCGGGAAACACACCCCATGGGTATCAAATCTCCAGGTACAAGGGCATCTTCCTACATCAAAACATGCATGGGAAACCCAGAAGATGGTATGCCATGAGATCGGGAAAGGTTTCTAAAATGCACCTCATTTCTCCTCTCCTTGTGCTCGGGTTCACCATTCCAGCTGCTTGACTAACCATCTCCCTACTTGGAGAATCAGCACCTTTAACCTCCTGATTGTACAGGTTGCAATTTGTCCTGAGGATGAACGTGAAGACGGGGAACCAACGAGAGACGAGCCCTAGGTGTTGGGACAGGCATAGGTCACTCCATTTTCCCATCAGGAAGAAGAATGAACCACAGGCTCAGCCTGCCCCCCAGAACCAAAATAGGGCCTGAAGCAATCCTGCGCTTTTGCGGCCAGCTCCCAAAAAAGCGAGGAGACAAATGGAGCTCAGGGGCACTGCAATTCACAAACGTGCAGAGTTATAAATGAGAACTCTCGTCCACAAATATATTGAAGGAAGGCAACGAAGAGGATTTGAAAGCAAGGCAGATTTGCAGGAAACAGATTTCAGGAGGTAGATTCGACTCGCCTTTAAAGCACATGAAAAGCGGCAAAACGTTGACAATGATGCCCTTGGCCAAAAAGGGCGTATGCGTTTTTTCCTGAATATATTCAGGAAAAAACGCATACGCCCTTTTTGGCCAACCAAGCAAGCCGGAAGGGCAAATCAGCGCTACAAAGAAGTCTCGCTTGCCCTCGGTCAAAAGGGACATGTTGAACAAAGTGTAAAAACCAGAAAAACAGGACAGGCCATGGAGACATGGGAGCCTTGCTACGCTGATGGGCGGGATGTAAATTGCCAACAGGCACTCTGGAGAAGAGTACGGTGTGTCCTGAAACAAGTAATAAACACAGCGTTGAGAGCATAGGGCACTTCCACTCATGGGCGTATAAATTGGGAAAACTAAAAATCAACAAGACACAGGCACCCCAAACTTTACGGCTGCTCTGTTTACAAGAACCTCCGCTTCGGTACACCTTCAATATCCCAGGAAAGAGATAAATGGATAAAGAAATGGTGGTACTTGGCACAATGCAATATCACTCAGCCATGAAATCAATGTCATAAGGCTAGTTAGCAGCATGATGAGTGGATTTAGGTACGATGAGTCTAAGTGAAATAAGTCACACAGAAAAAGGCACTTATCCTAAGATATCGCTTATAGAGGGAATGTCAAAATCGCTACACTTGAACTGAATTACAAAACAGAACAGAGTCACACCTTTAGAAGACACACTATGGCTGCTTAACCGGAAAGGTGAGGTGGGGTGATGCATAAAACAAGGGTTTGAAATTAGCTCAGACACCGCTCCATAAGCCAAATATGTAATAGACAAGGCCTACTCCCTGCTCAGTGAACTGGACTCAACACCCCCTAGTCACCGCACAAGAATATATCTGACTAGTATGAATCTGAAAACCTATGTATTGATATCTCTCTGCAAGTGAATCAAGAGGGTGTAAAGCGGCATAAACACAGCAGGGAAAAGCAGCCAAACCCCATTCTAAACATACATTACTTTAAAAAACCCACAAAGCAAAGACAGTGAAAGAGAGAGAAATTCTTACAAAATCCGTTCAGGGTCTCTGATGCAACCTGGATTGACCATATCTAGACCCACAGCTGGATGAGACATAAGGCTGGACACTCTTGGGGCTGAGAGGATTGGTGAGGTTGGGTGAGCAAATGCAGATACTTTAAAGTAATACCGCGGGGTACCCACCCCATGGGTCTCAAATCTCCAGGTACAAGGGAATCTTCCTACATCAAAACATGCATGGGAAACCCAGAAGATGGTATGCCGTGAGATCGGGAAAGGTTTCTAAAACGCACCTCATTTCTCCTCTCCTTCTGCTCGGGTTCACCATTCCAGCCGCTTGACTAACCATCTCCCTACTTGGAGAATCAGCACCTTTAACCTACTGTTTCGTCCAGGTTGCAATTTGTCCTGAGGATGAACGGGAAGACGGGGAACCAACGAAAGACTAGCCCTAGGTGTTGGGATAGGCACAGGTCACTCCATTTTCCCAACAGGAAGAAGAATGAACCACAGGCTCAGCCTGCCCCCCAGAACCAAAATAGGGCCTGAAGCAATCCTGCGCTTTTGCGGCCAGCTCCCAAAAAAGCGAGGAGCCAAATGGAGCTCAGGGGCACTGCAGTTCACAAACGTGCAGAGTTATAAATGAGAACTCTCGTCCACAAATATATTGAGGGAAGGCAACGAAGAGGATTTGAAAGCAAGGCAGATTTGCAGGAAACAGATTTCAGGAGGTAGATTCGACTCGCCTTTAAAGCACATGAAAAGCGGCAAAACGTTGACAATGATGCCCTTGGCCAAAAAGGGCGTATGCGTTTTTTCCTGAATATATTCAGGAAAAAACGCATACGCCCTTTTTGGCCAACCAAGCAAGCCGGAAGGGCAAATCAGCGCTACAAAGAAGTCTCGCTTGCCCTCGGTCAAAAGGGCCATACTGAACAAAGTGTAAAAACCAGAAAATCAGGACAGGCCATGGAGACATGGGAGCCTTGCTACGCTGATGGGCGGGATGTAAATTGCCAACAGGCACTCTGGAGAAGAGTACGGTGTGTCCTGAAACAAGTAATAAACACAGCGTTGAGAGCATAGGGCACTTCCACTCATGGGCTTATAAATTGGGAAAACTAAAAATCAACAAGACACAGGCACCCCAAACTTTACGGCTGCTCTGTTGCCAAGAACCTCCGCTTCGGTACACCTTCAATATCCCAGGAAAGAGAAAAATGGATAAACAAATGGTGGTACTTGGCACAATGCAATATCACTCAGCCATGAAATCAATGTCATAAGGCTAGTTAGCAGCATGATGAGTGGATTTAGGTACGATGATTCTAAGTGAAATAAGTCACACAGAAAAAGACACTTATCCTAAGATATCGCTTATAGAGGGAATGTCAAAATCGCTACACTTGAACTGAATTACAAAACAGAACAGAGTCACACCTTTAGAAGACACACTATGGCTGCTTAACGGGAAAGGTGAGGTGGGGTGATGCATAAAACAAGGGTTTGAAATTAGCTCAGAGACCGCTCCATAAGCGAAATATGTAATAGACAAGGCCTACTCCCTGCTCAGTGAACTGGACTCAACACACCCTAGTCACCACACAAGAATATATCTGACTAGTAAGAATCTGAAAACATATATATCGATATCTCTCTGCAAGTGAATCAAGAGGGTGTAAAGCGGCATCAACACAGCAGGGAAAAGCAGCCAAGCCCGATTCTAAACATAAATTTCTTTAAAAAACCCACAAAACAAAGACAGTGAAAGAGAGAGAAATTCTTACAAAATCCGTTCTGGGTCTATGATGCAACCTGGATTGACCATATCTAGACCCACAGCTGGATGAGACATAAGGCTGGACACTCTTGGGGCTGAGAGGATTGGTGAGGTTGGGTGAGCAAATGCAGATACTTTAAAGTAATACCGCGGGGTACCCACCCCATGGGTCTCAAATCTCCAGGTACAAGGGAATCTTCCTACATCAAAACATGCATGGGAAACCCAGAAGATGGTATGCCATGATATCGGGAATGGTTTCTAAAACGCACCTCATTTCTCCTCTCCTTGTGCTCGGGTTCGCCATTCCAGCCGCTTGACTAAACATCTCCCTACTTGGAGAATCAGCACCTTTAACCTCCTGTTTCGTCCAGGTTGCAATTTGTCCTGAGGATGAACGGGAAGACGGGGAACCAACGAGAGACTAGCCCTAGGTGTTGGGACAGGCACAGGTCACTCCATTTTCCCATCAGTAAGAAGAATGAACCACAGGCTCAGCCTGCCCCCCAGAACCAAAATAGGGCCTGAAGCAATCCTGCGCTTTTGCGGCCAGCTCCCAAAAAAGCGAGGAGACAAATGGAGCTCAGGGGCACTGCAATTCACAAACGTGCAGAGTTATAAATGAGAACTCTCGTCCACAAATATATTGAGGGAAGGCAACGCAGAGGATTTGAAAGCAAGGCAGATTTGCAGGAAACAGATTTCAGGAGGTAGATTCGACTCGCCTTTAAAGCACATGAAAAGCGGCAAAACGTTGACAATGATGCCCTTGGCCAAAAAGGGCGTATGCGTTTTTTCCTGAATATATTCAGGAAAAAACGCATACGCCCTTTTTGGCCAACCAAGCAAGCCGGAAGGGCAAATCAGCGCTACAAAGAAGTCTCGCTTGCCCTCGGTCAAAAGGGCCATACTGAACAAAGTGTAAAAACCAGAAAATCAGGACAGGCCATGGAGACATGGGAGCCTTGCTACGCTGATGGGCGGGATGTAAATTGGCAACAGGCACTCTGGAGAAGAGTACGGTGTGTCCTGAAACAAGTAATAAACACAGCGTTGACAGCATAGGGCACTTCCACTCATGGGCGTATAAATTGGGAAAACTAAAAATCAACAAGACACAGGCACCCCAAACTTTACGGCTGCTCTGTTGCCAAGAACCTCCGCTTCGGTACACCTTCAATATCCCAGGAAAGAGAAAAATGGATAAAGAAATGGTGGTACTTGGCACAATGGAATATCACTCAGCCATGAAATCAATGTCATAAGGCTAGTTAGCAGCATGATGAGTGGATTTAGGTACGATGATTCTAAGTGAAATAAGTCACACAGAAAAAGACACTTATCCTAAGATATCGCTTATAGAGGGAATGTCAAAATCGCTACACTTGAACTGAATTACAAAACAGAACAGAGTCACACCTTTAGAAGACACACTATGGCTGCTTAACGGGAAAGGTGAGGTGGGGTGATGCATAAAACAAGGGTTTGAAATTAGCTCAGAGACCGCTCCATAAGCCAAATATGTAATAGACAAGGCCTACTCCCTGCTCAGTGAACTGGACTCAACAACCCCTAGTCACCACACAAGAATATATCTGACTAGTAAGAATCTGAAAACATATATATCGATATCTCTCTGCAAGTGAATCAAGAGGGTGTAAAGCGGCATCAACACAGCAGGGAAAAGCAGCCAAGCCCGATTCTAAACATAAAGTTCTTTAAAAAACCCACAAAACAAAGACAGTGAAAGAGAGAGAAATTCTTACAAAATCCGTTCAGGGTCTCTGATGCAACCTGGATTGACCATATCTAGACCCACAGCTGGATGAGACATAAGGCTGGACACTCTTGGGGCTGAGAGGATTGGTGAGGTTGGGTGAGCAAACGCAGATACTTTAAAGTAACACTGCGGGGAACACACCCCATGGGTCTCAAATCTCCAGGTACAAGGGAATCTTCCTACATCAAAACATGCATGGGAAACCCAGAAGATGGTATGCCATGAGATCGGGAAAGGTTTCTAAAATGCACCTCATTTCTCCTCTCCTTGTGCTCGGGTTCACCATTCCAGCTGCTTGACTAACCATCTCCCTACTTGGAGAATCAGCACCTTTAACCTCCTGATTGTACACGTTGCAATTTGTCCTGAGGATGAACGTGAAGACGGGGAACCAACGAGAGACGAGCCCTAGGTGTTGGGACAGGCATAGGTCACTCCATTTTCCCATCAGGAAGAAGAATGAACCACAGGCTCAGCCTGCCCCCCAGAACCAAAATAGGGCCTGAAGCAATCCTGCGCTTTTGCGGCCAGCTCCCAAAAAAGCGAGGAGACAAATGGAGCTCAGGGGCACTGCAATTCACAAACGTGCAGAGTTATAAATGAGAACTCTCGTCCACAAATATATTGAAGGAAGGCAACGAAGAGGATTTGAAAGCAAGGCAGATTTGCAGGAAACAGATTTCAGGAGGTAGATTCGACTCGCCTTTAAAGCACATGAAAAGCGGCAAAACGTTGACAATGATGCCCTTGGCCAAAAAGGGCGTATGCGTTTTTTCCTGAATATATTCAGGAAAAAACGCATACGCCCTTTTTGGCCAACCAAGCAAGCCGGAAGGGCAAATCAGCGCTACAAAGAAGTCTCGCTTGCCCTCGGTCAAAAGGGCCATGCTGAACAAAGTGTAAAAACCAGAAAAGCAGGACAGGCCATGGAGACATGGGAGCCTTGCTACGCTGATGGGCGGGATGTAAATTGCCAACAGGCACTCTGGGGATGAGTACGGTGTGTCCTGAAATAAGTAATAAACACAGCGTTGAGAGCATAGGGCACTTCCACTCATGGGCGTATAAATTGGGAAAATTAAAAATCAACAAGACACAGGCACCCCAAACTTTACGGCTGCTCTGTTGCCAAGAACCTCCGCTTCGGTACACCTTCAATATCCCAGGAAAGAGAAAAATGGATAAAGAAATGGTGGTACTTGGCACAATGGAATATCACTCAGCCATGAAATCAATGTCATAAGGCTAGTTAGCAGCATGATGTGTCGATTTAGCGACGATGATTCTAAGTGAATTAAGTCACACAGAAAAAGGCACTTATCCTAAGATATCGCTTATAGAGGGAATGTCAAAATCGCTACACTTGAACTGAATTACAAAACAGAACAGAGGCACACCTTTAGAAGACACACTATGGCTGCTTAACGGGAAAGGTGAGGTGGGGTGATGCATAAAACAAGGGTTTGAAATTAGCTCAGAGACCGCTCCATAAGCCAAATATGTAATAGACAAGGCCTACTCCCTGCTCAGTGAACTGGACTCAACACACCCTAGTCACCACACAAGAATATATCTGACTAGTAAGAATCTGAAAACCTATGTATCGATATCTCTCTGCAAGTGAATCAAGAGGGTGTAAAGCGGCATCAACACAGCAGGGAAAAGCAGCCAAGCCCGATTCTAAACATAAATTACTTTAAAAAACCCACAAAACAAAGACAGTGAAAGAGAGAGAAATTCTTACAAAATCCGTTCAGGGTCTCTGATGCAACCTGGATTGACCATATCTAGACCCACAGCTGGATGAGACATAAGGCTGGACACTCTTGGGGCTGAGAGGATTGGTGAGGTTGGGTGAGCAAACGCAGATACTTTAAAGTAACACTGCGGGAAACACACCCCATGGGTATCAAATCTCCAGGTACAAGGGCATCTTCCTACATCAAAACATGCATGGGAAACCCAGAAGATGGTATGCCATGAGATCGGGAAAGGTTTCTAAAATGCACCTCATTTCTCCTCTCCTTGTGCTCGGGTTCACCATTCCAGCTGCTTGACTAACCATCTCCCTACTTGGAGAATCAGCACCTTTAACCTCCTGATTGTACAGGTTGCAATTTGTCCTGAGGATGAACGTGAAGACGGGGAACCAACGAGAGACGAGCCCTAGGTGTTGGGACAGGCATAGGTCACTCCATTTTCCCATCAGGAAGAAGAATGAACCACAGGCTCAGCCTGCCCCCCAGAACCAAAATAGGGCCTGAAGCAATCCTGCGCTTTTGCGGCCAGCTCCCAAAAAAGCGAGGAGACAAATGGAGCTCAGGGGCACTGCAATTCACAAACGTGCAGAGTTATAAATGAGAACTCTCGTCCACAAATATATTGAAGGAAGGCAACGAAGAGGATTTGAAAGCAAGGCAGATTTGCAGGAAACAGATTTCAGGAGGTAGATTCGACTCGCCTTTAAAGCACATGAAAAGCGGCAAAACGTTGACAATGATGCCCTTGGCCAAAAAGGGCGTATGCGTTTTTTCCTGAATATATTCAGGAAAAAACGCATACGCCCTTTTTGGCCAACCAAGCAAGCCGGAAGGGCAAATCAGCGCTACAAAGAAGTCTCGCTTGCCCTCGGTCAAAAGGGCCATGCTGAACAAAGTGTAAAAACCAGAAAAGCAGGACAGGCCATGGAGACATGGGAGCCTTGCTACGCTGATGGGCGGGATGTAAATTGCCAACAGGCACTCTGGAGATGAGTACGGTGTGTCCTGAAACAAGTAATAAACACAGCGTTGAGAGCATAGGGCACTTCCACTCATGGGCGTATAAATCGGGAAAACAAAAAATCAACAAGACACAGGCACCCCAAACTTTACGGCTGCTCTGTTTACAAGAACCTCCACTTCGGTACACCTTCAATATCCCAGGAAATAGAAAAATGGATAAAGAAATGGTGGTACTTGGCACAATGCAATATCACTCAGCCATGAAATCAATGTCATAAGGCTAGTTAGCAGCATGATGAGTGGATTTAGGTCCGATGATTCTAAGTGAAATAAGTCACACAGAAAAAGGCACTTATCCTAAGATATCGCTTATAGAGGGAATGTCAAAATCGCTACACTTGAACTGAATTACAAAACAGAACGGAGGCACACCTTTAGAAGACACACTATGGCTGCTTAACCGGAAAGGTGAGGTGGGGTGATGCATAAAACAAGGGTTGGACATTAGCTCAGACACCGCTCCATAAGCCAAATATGTAATAGACAAGGCCTACTCCCTGCTCAGTGAACTGGACTCAACACCCCCTAGTCACTGCACAAGAATATATCTGACTAGTATGAATCTGAAAACCTATGTATTGATATCTCTCTGCAAGTGAATAAAGAGGGTGTAAAGCGGCATAAACACAGCAGGGAAAAGCAGCCAAACCCCATTCTAAACATACATTACTTTAAAAAACCCACAAAGCAAAGACAGTGAAAGAGAGAGAAATTCTTACAAAATCCGTTCAGGGTCTCTGATGCAACCTGGATTGACCATATCTAGACCCACAGCTGGATGAGACATAAGGCTGGCCACTCTTGGGGCTGAGAGGATTGGTGAGGTTGGGTGAGCAAATGCAGATACTTTAAAGTAATACCCCGGGGTACCCACCCCATGGGTCTCAAATCTCCAGGTACAAGGGAATCTTCCTACATCAAAACATGCATGGGAAACCCAGAATATGGTATGCCGTGAGATCGGGAAAGGTTTTTAAAACGCACCTCATTTCTCCTCTCCTTGTGCTCGGGTTCGCCATTCCAGCCGCTTGACTAACCATCTCCCTACTTGGAGAATCAGCACCTTTAACCTCCTGTTTCGTCCAGGTTGCAATTTGTCCTGAGGATGAACGGGAAGATGGGGAACCAAGGAGAGACTAGCCCTAGGTGTTGGGACAGGCACAGGTCACTCCATTTTCCCATCAGGAAGAAGAATGAACCACAGGCTCAGCCTGCGCCCCAGAACCAAAATAGGGCCTGAAGCAATCCTGCGCTTTTGCGGCCAGCTCCCAAAAAAGCGAGGAGACAAATGGAGCTCAGCGGCACTGCAATTCACAAACGTGCAGAGTTATAAATGAGAACACTCGTCCACAAATATATTGAGGGAAGGCAACGAAGAGGATTTGAAAGCAAGGCAGATTTGCAGGAAACAGATTTCAGGAGGTAGATTCGACTCGCCTTTAAAGCACATGAAAAGCGGCAAAACGTTGACAATGATGCCCTTGGCCAAAAAGGGCGTATGCGTTTTTTCCTGAATATATTCAGGAAAAAACGCATACGCCCTTTTTGGCCAACCAAGCAAGCCGGAAGTGCAAATCAACGCTACAAAGAAGTCTCGCTTGCCCTCGGTCAAAAGGGCCATGCTGAACAAAGTGTAAAAACCAGAAAAGCAGGACAGGCCATGGAGACATGGCAGCCTTACTACGCTGATGGGCGGGATGTAAATTGCCAACAGGCACTCTGGAGAAGGGTACGGTGTGTCCTGAAACAAGTAATAAACACAGCGTAGAGAGCATAGGGCACTTCCACTCATGGGTGTATAAATTGGGAAAACTAAAAATCAACAAGACACAGGCACCCCAAACTTTACGGCTGCTCTGTTGCCAAGAACCTCCGCTTCGGTACACCTTCAATATCCCAGGAAAGAGAAAAATGGATAAAGAAATGGTGGTACTTGGCACAATGGAATATCACTCAACCATGAAATCAATGTCATAAGGCTAGTTAGCAGCATGATGAGTGGATTTAGGTACGATGATTCTAAGTGAAATAAGTCACACAGAAAAAGACACTTATCCTAAGATATCGCTTATAGAGGGAATGTCAAAATCGCTACACTTGAACTGAATTACAAAACAGAACAGAGTCACACCTTTAGAAGACACACTATGGCTGCTTAACGGGAAAGGTGAGGTGGGGTGATGCATAAAACAAGGGTTTGAAATTAGCTCAGAGACCGCTCCATAAGCCAAATATGTAATAGACAAGGCCTACTCCCTGCTCAGTGAACTGGACTCAACACACCCTAGTCACCACACAAGAATATATCTGACTAGTAAGAATCTGAAAACCTATGTATCGATATCTCTCTGCAAGTGAATCAAGAGGGTGTAAAGCGGCATCAACACAGCAGGGAAAAGCAGCCAAGCCCGATTCTAAACATAAATTACTTTAAAAAACCCACAAAACAAAGACAGTGAAAGAGAGAGAAATTCTTACAAAATCCGTTCAGGGTCTCTGATGCAACCTGGATTGACCATATCTAGACCCACAGCTGGATGAGACATAAGGCTGGATACTCTTAGGGCTGAGAGGATTGGTGAGGTTGGGTGAGCAAACGCAGATACTTTAAAGTAACACTGCGGGAAACACACCCCATGGGTATCAAATCTCCAGGTACAAGGGCATCTTCCTACATCAAAACATGCATGGGAAACCCAGAAGATGGTATGCCATGAGATCGGGAAAGGTTTCTAAAATGCACCTCATTTCTCCTCTCCTTGTGCTCGGGTTCACCATTCCAGCTGCTTGACTAACCATCTCCCTACTTGGAGAATCAGCACCTTTAACC
This sequence comes from Eubalaena glacialis, assembly GCF_028564815.1. Lineage (NCBI taxonomy): Eukaryota > Metazoa > Chordata > Mammalia > Artiodactyla > Balaenidae > Eubalaena > Eubalaena glacialis. The sequence goes on along the minus strand of NW_026871358.1, from coordinate 156,008 downwards.
TCCTGATTGTACAGGTTGCAATTTGTCATGAGGATGAACGTGAAGACGGGGAACCAACGAGAGACGAGCCCTAGGTGTTGGGACAGGCATAGGTCACTCCATTTTCCCATCAGGAAGAAGAATGAACCACAGGCTCAGCCTGCCCCCCAGAACCAAAATAGGGCCTGAAGCAATCCTGCGCTTTTGCGGCCAGCTCCCAAAAAAGCGAGGAGACAATTGGAGCTCAGGGGCACTGCAATTCACAAACGTGCAGAGTTATAAATGAGAACTCTCGTCCACACATATATTGAAGGAAGGCAACGAAGAGGATTTGAAAGCAAGGCAGATTTGAGGGAAACAGATTTCAGGAGGTAGATTCGACTCGCCTTTAAAGAACATGAAAAGCGGCAAAACGTTGACAATGATGCCCTTGGCCAAAAAGGGCGTATGCGTTTTTTCCTGAATATATTCAGGAAAAAACGCATACGCCCTTTTTGGCCAACCAAGCAAGCCGGAAGGGCAAATCAGCGCTACAAAGAAGTCTCGCTTGCCCTCGGTCAAAAGGGCCATGCTGAACAAAGTGTAAAAACCAGAAAAGCAGGACAGGCCATGGAGACATGGGAGCCTTGCTACGCTGATGGGCGGGATGTAAATTGCCAACAGGCACTCTGGAGAAGAGTACGGTGTGTCCTGAAACAAGTAATAAACACAGCGTTGAGAGCATAGGGCACTTCCACTCATGGGCGTATAAATTGGGAAAACTAAAAATCAACAAGACACAGGCACCCCAAACTTTACGGCTGCTCTGTTGCCAAGAACCTCCGCTTCGGTACACCTTCAATATCCCAGGAAAGAGAAAAATGGATAAAGAAATGGTGGTACTTGGCACAATGGAATATCACTCAGCCATGAAATCAATGTCATAAGGCTAGTTAGCAGCATGATGAGTGGATTTAGGTACGATGATTCTAAGTGAAATAAGTCACACAGAAAAAGACACTTATCCTAAGATATCGCTTATAGAGGGAATGTCAAAATCGCTACACTTGAACTGAATTACAAAACAGAACAGAGTCACACCTTTAGAAGACACACTATGGCTGCTTAACGGGAAAGGTGAGGTGGGGTGATGCATAAAACAAGGGTTTGAAATTAGCTCAGAGACCGCTCCATAAGGCAAATATGTAATAGACAAGGCCTACTCCCTGCTCAGTGAACTGGACTCAACACACCCTAGTCACCACACAAGAATATATCTGACTATTAAGAATCTGAAAACCTATGTATTGATATCTCTCTGCAAGTGAATCAAGAGGGTGTAAAGCGGCATAAACACAGCAGGGAAAAGCAGCCAAACCCCATTCTAAACATACATTACTTTAAAAAACCCACAAAGCAAAGACAGTGAAAGAGAGAGAAATTCTTACAAAATCCGTTCAGGGTCTCTGATGCAACCTGGATTGACCATATCTAGACCCACAGCTGGATGAGACATAAGGCTGGACACTCTTCGGGCTGAGAGGATTGGTGAGGTTGCGTGAGCAAATGCAGATACTTTAAAGTAATACCGCGGGGTACCCACCCCATGGGTCTCAAATCTCCAGGTACAAGGGAATCTTCCTACATCAAAACATGCATGGGAAACCCAGAAGATGGTATGCCGTGAGATCGGGAAAGGTTTCTAAAACGCACCTCATTTCTCCTCTCCTTCTGCTCGGGTTCACCATTCCAGCCGCTTGACTAACCATCTCCCTACTTGGAGAATCAGCACCTTTAACCTACTGTTTCCTCCAGGTTGCAATTTGTCCTGAGGATGAACGGGAAGACGGGGAACCAACGAAAGACTAGCCCTAGGTGTTGGGATAGGCACAGGTCACTCCATTTTCCCATCAGGAAGAAGAATGAACCACAGGCTCAGCCTGCCCCCCAGAACCAAAATAGGGCCTGAAGCAATCCTGCGCTTTTGCGGCCAGCTCCCAAAAAAGCGAGGAGCCAAATGGAGCTCAGGGGCACTGCAATTCACAAACGTGCAGAGTTATAAATGAGAACTCTCGTCCACAAATATATTGAGGGAAGGCAACGAAGAGGATTTGAAAGCAAGGCAGATTTGCAGGAAACAGATTTCAGGAGGTAGATTCGACTCGCCTTTAAAGCACATGAAAAGCGGCAAAACGTTGACAATGATGCCCTTGGCCAAAAAGGGCGTATGCGTTTTTTCCTGAATATATTCAGGAAAAAACGCATACGCCCTTTTTGGCCAACCAAGCAAGCCGGAAGGGCAAATCAGCGCTACAAAGAAGTCTCGCTTGCCCACGGTCAAAAGGGCCATACTGAACAAAGTGTAAAAACCAGAAAATCAGAACAGGCCATGGAGACATGGGAGCCTTGCTACGCTGATGGGCGGGATGTAAATTGCCAACAGGCACTCTGGAGAAGAGTACGGTGTGTCCTGAAACAAGTAATAAACACAGCGTTGAGAGCATAGGGCACTTCCACTCATGGGCGTATAAATTGGGAAAACTAAAAATCAACAAGACACAGGCACCCCAAACTTTACGGCTGCTCTGTTGCCAAGAACCTCCGCTTCGGTACACCTTCAATATCCCAGGAAAGAGAAAAATGGATAAAGAAATGGTGGTACTTGGCACAATGGAATATCACTCAGCCATGAAATCAATGTCATAAGGCTAGTTAGCAGCATGATGAGTGGATTTAGGTACGATGATTCTAAGTGAAATAAGTCACACAGAAAAAGACACTTATCCTAAGATATCGCTTATAGAGGGAATGTCAAAATCGCTACACTTGAACTGAATTACAAAACAGAACAGAGTCACACCTTTAGAAGACACACTATGGCTGCTTAACGGGAAAGGTGAGGTGGGGTGATGCATAAAACAAGGGTTTGAAATTAGCTCAGAGACCGCTCCATAAGCCAAATATGTAATAGACAAGGCCTACTCCCTGCTCAGTGAACTGGACTCAACACACCCTAGTCACCACACAAGAATATATCTGACTAGTAAGAATCTGAAAACATATATATCGATATCTCTCTGCAAGTGAATCAAGAGGGTGTAAAGCGGCATCAACACAGCAGGGAAAAGCAGCCAAGCCCGATTCTAAACATAAATTTCTTTAAAAAACCCACAAAACAAAGACAGTGAAAGAGAGAGAAATTCTTACAAAATCCGTTCAGGGTCTATGATGCAACCTGGATTGACCATATCTAGACCCACAGCTGGATGAGACATAAGGCTGGACACTCTTGGGGCTGAGAGGATTGGTGAGGTTGGGTGAGCAAACGCAGATACTTTAAAATAACACTGCGGGGAAGACACCCCATGGGTCTCAAATCTCCAGGTACAAGGGAATCTTCCTACATCAAAACATGCATGGGAAACCCAGAAGATGGTATGCCATGAGATCGGGAAAGGTTTCTAAAATGCACCTCATTTCTCCTCTCCTTGTGCTCGGGTTCACCATTCCAGCTGCTTGACTAACCATCTCCCTACTTGGAGAATCAGCACCTTTAACCTCCTGATTGTACACGTTGCAATTTGTCCTGAGGATGAACGTGAAGACCGGGAACCAACGAGAGACGAGCCCTAGGTGTTGGGACAGGCATAGGTCACTCCATTTTCCCATCAGGAAAAAGAATGAACCACAGGCTCAGCCTGCCCCCCAGAACCAAAATAGGGCCTGAAGCAATCCTGCGCTTTTGCGGCCAGCTCCCAAAAAAGCGAGGAGACAAATGGAGCTCAGGGGCACTGCAATTCACAAACGTGCAGAGTTATAAATGAGAACTCTCGTCCACAAATATATTGAAGGAAGGCAACGAAGAGGATTTGAAAGCAAGGCAGATTTGCAGGAAACAGATTTCAGGAGGTAGATTCGACTCGCCTTTAAAGCACATGAAAAGCGGCAAAACGTTGACAATGATGCCCTTGGCCAAAAAGGGCGTATGCGTTTTTTCCTGAATATATTCAGGAAAAAACCATACGCCCTTTTTGGCCAACCAAGCAAGCCGGAAGGGCAAATCAGCGCTACAAAGAAGTCTCGCTTGCCCTCGGTCAAAAGGGCCATGCTGAACAAAGTGTAAAAACCAGAAAAGCAGGACAGGCCATGGAGACATGGGAGCCTTGCTACGCTGATGGGCGGGATGTAAATTGCCAACAGGCACTCTGGAGATGAGTACGGTGTGTCCTGAAACAAGTAATAAACACAGCGTTGAGAGCATAGGGCACTTCCACTCATGGGCGTATAAATTGGGAAAATTAAAAATCAACAAGACACAGGCACCCCAAACTTTACGGCTGCTCTGTTGCCAAGAACCTCCGCTTCGGTACACCTTCAATATCCCAGGAAAGAGAAAAATGGATAAAGAAATGGTGGTACTTGGCACAATGGAATATCACTCAGCCATGAAATCAATGTCATAAGGCTAGTTAGCAGCATGATGTGTCGATTTAGCGACGATGATTCTAAGTGAATTAAGTCACACAGAAAAAGGCACTTATCCTAAGATATCGCTTATAGAGGGAATGTCAAAATCGCTACACTTGAACTGAATTACAAAACAGAACAGAGGCACACCTTTAGAAGACACACTATGGCTGCTTAACCGGAAAGGTGAGGTGGGGTGATGCATAAAACAAGGGTTTGAAATTAGCTCAGACACCGCTCCATAAGCCAAATATGTAATAGACAAGGCCTACTCCCTGCTCAGTGAACTGGACTCAACACCCCCTAGTCACCGCACAAGAATATATCTGACTAGTAAGAATCTGAAAACCTATGTATTGATATCTCACTGCAAGTGAATCAAGAGGGTGTAAAGCGGCATAAACACAGCAGGGAAAAGCAGCCAAACCCCATTCTAAACATACATTACTTTAAAAAACCCACAAAGCAAAGACAGTGAAAGAGAGAGAAATTCTTACAAAATCCGTTCAGGGTCTCTGATGCAACCTGGATTGACCATATCTAGACCCACAGCTGGATGAGACATAAGGCTGGACACTCTTGGGGCTGAGAGGATTGGTGAGGTTGGGTGAGCAAATGCAGATACTTTAAAGTAATACCGCGGGGTACCCACCCCATGGGTCTCAAATCTCCAGGTACAAGGGAATCTTCCTACATCAAAACATGCATGGGAAACCCAGAAGATGGTATGCCATGATATCGGGAATGGTTTCTAAAACGCACCTCATTTCTCCTCTCCTTGTGCTCGGGTTCGCCATTCCAGCCGCTTGACTAACCATCTCCCTACTTGGAGAATCAGCACCTTTAACCTCCTGTTTCGTCCAGGTTGCAATTTGTCCTGAGGATGAACGGGAAGACGGGGAACCAACGAGAGACTAGCCCTAGGTGTTGGGACAGGCACAGGTCACTCCATTTTCCCATCAGGAAGAAGAATGAACCACAGGCTCAGCCTGCCCCCCAGAACCAAAATAGGGCCTGAAGCAATCCTGCGCTTTTGCGGCCAGCTCCCAAAAAAGCGAGGAGACAAATGGAGCTCAGGGGCACTGCAATTCACAAACGTGCAGAGTTATAAATGAGAACTCTCGTCCACAAATATATTGAGGGAAGGCAACGAAGAGGATTTGAAAGCAAGGCAGATTTGCAGGAAACAGATTTCAGGAGGTAGATTCGACTCGCCTTTAAAGCACATGAAAAGCGGCAAAACGTTGACAATTAGGCCCTTGGCCAAAAAGGGCGTATGCGTTTTTTCCTGAATATATTCAGGAAAAAACGCATACGCCCTTTTTGGCCAACCAAGCAAGCCGGAAGGGCAAATCAGCGCTACAAAGAAGTCTCGCTTGCCCTCGGTCAAAAGGGCCATGCTGAACAAAGTGTAAAAACCAGAAAAGCAGGACAGGCCATGGAGACATGGGAGCCTTGCTACGCTGATGGGCGGGATGTAAATTGCCAACAGGCACTCTGGAGATGAGTACGGTGTGTCCTGAAACAAGTAATAAACACAGCGTTGAGAGCATAGGGCACTTCCACTCATGGGCGTATAAATTGGGAAAACTAAAAATCAACAAGACACAGGCACCCCAAACTTTACGGCTGCTCTGTTTACAAGAACCTCCGCTTCGGTACACCTTCAATATCCCAGGAAATAGAAAAATGGATAAAGAAATGGTGGTACTTGGCACAATGCAATATCACTCAGCCATGAAATCAATGTCATAAGGCTAGTTAGCAGCATGATGAGTGGATTTAGGTACGATGATTCTAAGTGAAATAAGTCACACAGAAAAAGGCACTTATCCTAAGATATCGCTTATAGAGGGAATGTCAAAATCGCTACACTTGAACTGAATTACAAAACAGAACAGAGGCACACCTTTAGAAGACACACTATGGCTGCTTAACCGGAAAGGTGAGGTGGGGTGATGCATAAAACAAGGGTTTCAAATTAGCTCAGAGACCTCTCCATAAGCCAAATATGTAATAGACAAGGCCTATTCCCTGCTCAGTGAACTGGACTCAACACACCCTAGTCACCACACAAGAATATATCTGACTAGTAAGAATCTGAAAACCTATGTATCGATATCTCTCTGCAAGTGAATCAAGAGGGTGTAAAGCGGCATCAACACAGCAGGGAAAAGCAGCCAAGCCCGATTCTAAACATAAATTACTTTAAAAAACCCACAAAACAAAGACAGTGAAAGACAGAGAAATTCTTACAAAATCCGTTCAGGGTCTATGATGCAACCTGGATTGACCATATCTAGACCCACAGCTGGATGAGACATAAGGCTGGACACTCTTGGGGCTGAGAGGATTGGTGAGGTTGGGTGAGCAAATGCAGATACTTTAAAGTAACACTGCGGGGAACACACCCCATGGGTCTCAAATCTCCAGGTACAAGGGCATCTTCCTTCATCAAAACATGCATGGGAAACCCAGAAGATGGTATGCCATGAGATCGGGAAAGGTTTCTAAACTGCACCTCATTTCTCCTCTCCTTGTGCTAGGGTTCACCATTCCAGCTGCTTGACTAACCATCTCCCTACTTGGAGAATCAGCACCTTTAACCTCCTGATTGTACAGGTTGCAATTTGTCCTGAGGATGAACGGGAAGACGCGGAACCAACGAGAGACGAGCCCTAGGTGTTGGGACAGGCATAGGTCACTCCATTTTCTCATCAGGAAGAAGAATGAACCACAGGCTCAGCCTGCCCCCCAGAACCAAAATAGGGCCTGAAGCAATCCTGCGCTTTTGCGGCCAGCTCCCAAAAAAGCGAGGAGACAAATGGAGCTCAGGGGCACTGCAATTCACAAACGTGCAGAGTTATAAATGAGAACTCTCGTCCACAAATATATTGAGGGAAGGCAACGAAGAGGATTTGAAAGCAAGGCAGATTTGCAGGAAACAGATTTCAGGAGGTAGATTCGACTCGCCTTTAAAGCACATGAAAAGCGGCAAAACGTTGACAATGATGCCCTTGGCCAAAAAGGGCGTATGCGTTTTTTCCTGAATATATTCAGGAAAAAACGCATACGCCCTTTTTGGCCAACCAAGCAAGCCGGAAGGGCAAATCAGCGCTACAAAGAAGTCTCGCTTGCCCTCGGTCAAAAGGGCCATGCTGAACAAAGTGTAAAAACCAGAAAAGCAGGACAGGCCATGGAGACATGGGAGCCTTGCTACGCTGATGGGCGGGATGTAAATTGCCAACAGGCACTCTGGAGAAGAGTACGGTGTGTCCTGAAACAAGTAATAAACACAGCGTAGAGAGCATAGGGCACTTCCACTCATGGGCGTAGAAATTGGGAAAACTAAAAGTCAACAAGACACAGGCACCCTAAAGTTTACGGCTGCTCTGTTTCCAAGAACCTCCACTTCGGTACACCTTCAATATCCCAGGAAAGAGAAAAATGGATAAAGAAATGGTGGTACTTGGCACAGTGGAATATCACTCAGCCATGAAATCAATGTCATAAGGCTAGTTAGCAGCATGATGAGTGGATTTAGATACGATGATTCTAAGTGAAATAAGTCACACAGAAAAAGACACTTATCCTAAGATATCGCTTATAGAGGGAATGTCAAAATCGCTACACTTGAACTGAATTACAAAACAGAACAGAGTCACACCTTTAGAAGACACACTATGGCTGCTTAACGGGAAAGGTGAGGTGGGGTGATGCATAAAACAAGGGTTTCAAATTAGCTCAGAGACCGCTCCATAAGCAAAATATGTAATAGACAAGGCCTACTCCCTGCTCAGTGAACTGGACTCAACACACCCTAGTTAACACACAAGAATATATCTGACTAGTAAGAATCTGAAAACCTATGTATCGATATCTCTCTGCAAGTGAATCAAGAGGGTGTAAAGCGGCATCAACACAGCAGGGAAAAGCAGCCAAGCCCGATTCTAAACATAAATTACTTTAAAAAACCCACAAAACAAAGACAGTGAAAGAGAGAGAAATTCTTACAAAATCCGTTCAGGGTCTATGATGCAACCTGGATTGACCATATCTAGACCCACAGCTGGATGAGACATAAGGCTGGACACTCTTGGGGCTGAGAGGATTGGTGAGGTTGGGTGAGCAAATGCAGATACTTTAAAGTAACACTGCGGGGAACCCACCCCATGGGTCTCAAATCTCCAGGTACAAGGGCATCTTCCTACATCAAAACATGCATGGGAAACCCAGAAAATGGTATGCCATGAGATCGGGAAAGGTTTCTAAACTGCACCTCATTTCTCCTCTCCTTGTGCTCGGGTTCACCATTCCAGCTGCTTGACTAACCATCTCCCTACTTGGAGAATCAGCACCTTTAACCTCCTGATTGTACAGGTTGCAATTTGTCCTGAGGATGAACGGGAAGACGCGGAACCAACGAGAGACGAGCCCTAGGTGTTGGGACAGGCATAGGTCACTCCATTTTCTCATCAGGAAGAAGAATGAACCACAGGCTCAGCCTGCCCCCCAGAACCAAAATAGGGCCTGAAGCAATCCTGCGCTTTTGCAGCCAGCTCCCAAAAAAGCGAGGAGACAAATGGAGCTCAGGGGCACTGCAATTCTCAAACGTGCAGAGTTATAAATGAGAACTCTCGTCCACAAATATATTGAGGGAAGGCAACGAAGAGGATTTGAAAGCAAGGCAGATTTGCAGGAAACACATTTCAGGAGGTAGATTCGACTCGCCTTTAAAGCACATGAAAAGCGGCAAAACGTTGACAATGATGCCCTTGGCCAAAAAGGGCGTATGCGTTTTTTCCTGAATATATTCAGGAAAAAACGCATACGCCCTTTTTGGCCAACCAAGCAAGCCGGAAGGGCAAATCAGCGCTACAAAGAAGTCTCGCTTGCCCTCGGTCAAAAGGGCCATGCTGAACAAAGTGTAAAAACCAGAAAAGCAGGACAGGCCATGGAGACATGGAAGCCTTGCTACGCTGATGGGCGGGATGTAAATTGCCAACAGGCACTCTGGAGAAGAGTACGGTGTGTCCTGAAACAAGTAATAAACACAGCGTTGAGAGCATAGGGCACTTCCACTCATGGGCGTATAAATTGGGAAAACTAAAAATCAACAAGACACAGGCACCCCAAACTTTACGGCTGCTCTGTTTCCAAGAACCTCCGCTTCGGTACACCTTCAATATCCCAGGAAATAGAAAAATGGATAAAGAAATGGTGGTACTTGGCACAATGCAATATCACTCAGCCATGAAATCAATGTCATAAGGCTAGTTAGCAGCATGATGAGTGGATTTAGGTACGATGATTCTAAGTGAAATAAGTCACACAGAAAAAGGCACTTATCCTAAGATATCGCTTATAGAGGGAATGTCAAAATCGCTACACTTGAACTGAATTACAAAACAGAACAGAGGCACACCTTTAGAAGACACACTATGGCTGCTTAACCGGAAAGGTGAGGTGGGGTGATGCATAAAACAAGGGTTTCAAATTAGCTCAGAGACCTCTCCATAAGCCAAATATGTAATAGACAAGGCCTATTCCCTGCTCAGTGAACTGGACTCAACACACCCTAGTCACCACACAAGAATATATCTGACTAGTAAGAATCTGAAAACCTATGTATCGATATCTCTCTGCAAGTGAATCAAGAGGGTGTAAAGCGGCATCAACACAGCAGGGAAAAGCAGCCAAGCCCGATTCTAAACATAAATTACTTTAAAAAACCCACAAAACAAAGACAGTGAAAGACAGAGAAATTCTTACAAAATCCGTTCAGGGTCTATGATGCAACCTGGATTGACCATATCTAGACCCACAGCTGGATGAGACATAAGGCTGGACACTCTTGGGGCTGAGAGGTTTGGTGAGGTTGGGTGAGCAAATGCAGATACTTTAAAGTAACACTGCGGGGAACACACCCCATGGGTCTCAAATCTCCAGGTACAAGGGCATCTTCCTACATCAAAACTTGCATGGGAAACCCAGAAGATGGTATGCCATGAGATCGGGAAAGGTTTCTAAACTGCACCTCATTTCTCCTCTCCTTGTGCTAGGGTTCACCATTCCAGCTGCTTGACTAACCATCTCCCTACTTGGAGAATCAGCACCTTTAACCTCCTGATTGTACAGGTTGCAATTTGTCCTGAGGATGAACGGGAAGACGCGGAACCAACGAGAGACGAGCCCTAGGTGTTGGGACAGGCATAGGTCACTCCATTTTCTCATCAGGAAGAAGAATGAACCACAGGCTCAGCCTGCCCCCCAGAACCAAAATAGGGCCTGAAGCAATCCTGCGCTTTTGCGGCCAGCTCCCAAAAAAGCGAGGAGACAAATGGAGCTCAGGGGCACTGCAATTCACAAACGTGCAGAGTTATAAATGAGAACTCTCGTCCACAAATATATTGAGGGAAGGCAACGAAGAGGATTTGAAAGCAAGGCAGATTTGCAGGAAACAGATTTCAGGAGGTAGATTCGACTCGCCTTTAAAGCACATGAAAAGCGGCAAAACGTTGACAATGATGCCCTTGGCCAAAAAGGGCGTATGCGTTTTTTCCTGAATATATTCAGGAAAAAACGCATACGCCCTTTTTGGCCAACCAAGCAAGCCGGAAGGGCAAATCAGCGCTACAAAGAAGTCTCGCTTGCCCTCGGTCAAAAGGGCCATGCTGAACAAAGTGTAAAAACCAGAAAAGCAGGACAGGCCATGGAGACATGGGAGCCTTGCTACGCTGATGGGCGGGATGTAAATTGCCAACAGGCACTCTGGAGAAGAGTACGGTGTGTCCTGAAACAAGTAATAAACACAGCGTAGAGAGCATAGGGCACTTCCACTCATGGGCGTATAAATTGGGAAAACTAAAAGTCAACAAGACACAGGCACCCTAAAGTTTACAGCTGCTCTGTTTCCAAGAACCTCCACTTCGGTACACCTTCAATATCCCAGGAAAGAGAAAAATGGATAAAGAAATGGTGGTACTTGGCACAGTGGAATATCACTCAGCCATGAAATCAATGTCATAAGGCTAGTTAGCAGCATGATGAGTGGATTTAGATACGATGATTCTAAGTGAAATAAGTCACACAGAAAAAGACACTTATCCTAAGATATCTCTTATAGAGGGAATGTCAAAATCGCTACACTTGAACTGAATTACAAAACAGAACAGAGTCACACCTTTAGAAGACACACTATGGCTGCTTAACGGGAAAGGTGAGGTGGGGTGATGCATAAAACAAGGGTTTCAAATTAGCTCAGAGACCGCTCCATAAGCAAAATATGTAATAGACAAGGCCTACTCCCTGCTCAGTGAACTGGACTCAACACACCCTAGTCAACACACAAGAATATATCTGACTAGTAAGAATCTGAAAACCTATGTATCGATATCTCTCTGCAAGTGAATCAAGAGGGTGTAAAGCGGCATCAACACAGCAGGGAAAAGCAGCCAAGCCCGATTCTAAACATAAATTACTTTAAACAACCCACAAAACAAAGACAGTGAAAGAGAGAAATTCTTACAAAATCCGTTCAGGGTCTATGATGCAACCTGGATTGACCATATCAAGACCCACAGCTGGATGAGACATAAGGCTGGACACTCTTGGGGCTGAGAGGATTGGTGAGGTTGGGTGAGCAAATGCAGATACTTTAAAGTAATACCGCGGGGTACCCACTCATGGGTCTCAAATCTCCAGGTACAAGGGCATCTTCCTACATCAAAACATGCATGGGAAACCCAGAAGATGGTATGCCGTGAGATCGGGAAAGGTTTCTAAAACGCACCTCATTTCTCCTCTCCTTGTGCTCGGGTTCGCCATTCCAGCCGCTTGACTAACCATCTCCCTACTTGGAGAATCAGCACCTTTAACCTACTGTTTCGTCCAGGTTGCAATTTGTCCTGAGGATGAACGGGAAGACGGGGAACCAACGAAAGACTAGCCCTAGGTGTTGGGACAGGCACAGGTCACTCCATTTTCCCATCAGGAAGAAGAATGGACCACAGGCTCAGCCTGCCCCCCAGAACCAAAATAGGGCCTGAAGCAATCCTGCGCTTTTGTGGCCAGCTCCCAAAAAAGCGATTAGACAAATGGAGCTCAGGGGCACTGCAATTCACAAACGTGCAGAGTTATAAATGAGAACTCTCGTCCACAAATATATTGAGGGAAGGCAACGAAGAGGATTTGAAAGCAAGGCAGATTTGCAGGAAACAGATTTCAGGAGGTAGATTCGACTCGCCTTTAAAGCACATGAAAAGCGGCAAAACGTTGACAATGATGCCCTTGGCCAAAAAGGGCGTATGCGTTTTTTCCTGAATATATTCAGGAAAAAACGCATACGCCCTTTTTGGCCAACCAAGCAAGCCGGAAGGGCAAATCAGCGCTACAAAGAAGTCTCGCTTGCCCTCGGTCAAAAGGGCCATGCTGAACAAAGTGTAAAAACCAGAAAAGCAGGACAGGCCATGGAGACATGGAAGCCTTGCTACGCTGATGGGCGGGATGTAAATTGCCAACAGGCACTCTGGAGAAGAGTACGGTGTGTCCTGAAACAAGTAATAAACACAGCGTTGAGAGCATAGGGCACTTCCACTCATGGGCGTATAAATTGGGAAAACTAAAAATCAACAAGACACAGGCACCCCAAACTTTACGGCTGCTCTGTTTCCAAGAATCTCCGCTTCGGTACACCTTCAATATCCCAGGAAATAGAAAAATGGATAAAGAAATGGTGGTACTTGGCACAATGCAATATCACTCAGCCATGAAATCAATGTCATAAGGCTAGTTAGCAGCATGATGAGTGGATTTAGGTACGATGATTCTAAGTGAAATAAGTCACACAGAAAAAGGCACTTATCCTAAGATATCGCTTATAGAGGGAATGTCAAAATCGCTACACTTGAACTGAATTACAAAACAGAACAGAGGCACACCTTTAGAAGACACACTATGGCTGCTTAACCGGAAAGGTGAGGTGGGGTGATGCATAAAACAAGGGTTTCAAATTAGCTCAGAGACCTCTCCATAAGCCAAATATGTAATAGACAAGGCCTATTCCCTGCTCAGTGAACTGGACTCAACACACCCTAGTCACCACACAAGAATATATCTGACTAGTAAGAATCTGAAAACCTATGTATCGATATCTCTCTGCAAGTGAATCAAGAGGGTGTAAAGCGGCATCAACACAGCAGGGAAAAGCAGCCAAGCCCGATTCTAAACATAAATTACTTTAAAAAACCCACAAAACAAAGACAGTGAAAGAGAGAGAAATTCTTACAAAATCCGTTCAGGGTCTATGATGCAACCTGGATTGACCATATCTAGACCCACAGCTGGATGAGACATAAGGCTGGACACTCTTGGGGCTGAGAGGATTGGTGAGGTTGGGTGAGCAAATGCAGATACTTTAAAGTAACACTGCGGGGAACACACCCCATGGGTCTCAAATCTCCAGGTACAAGGGCATCTTCCTACATCAAAACATGCATGGGAAACCCAGAAGATGGTATGCCATGAGATCGGGAAAGGTTTCTAAACTGCACCTCATTTCTCCTCTCCTTGTGCTCGGGTTCACCATTCCAGCTGCTTGACTAACCATCTCCCTACTTGGAGAATCAGCACCTTTAACCTCCTGATTGTACAGGTTGCAATTTGTCCTGAGGATGAACGGGAAGACGCGGAACCAACGAGAGACGAGCCCTAGGTGTTGGGACAGGCATAGGTCACTCCATTTTCTCATCAGGAAGAAGAATGAACCACAGGCTCAGCCTGCCCCCCAGAACCAAAATAGGGCCTGAAGCAATCCTGCGCTTTTGCGGCCAGCTCCCAAAAAAGCGAGGAGACAAATGGAGCTCAGGGGCACTGCAATTCACAAACGTGCAGAGTTATAAATGAGAACTCTCGTCCACAAATATATTGAGGGAAGGCAACGAAGAGGATTTGAAAGCAAGGCAGATTTGCAGGAAACAGATTTCAGGAGGTAGATTCGACTCGCCTTTAAAGCACATGAAAAGCGGCAAAACGTTGACAATGATGCCCTTGGCCAAAAAGGGCGTATGCGTTTTTTCCTGAATATATTCAGGAAAAAACGCATACGCCCTTTTTGGCCAACCAAGCAAGCCGGAAGGGCAAATCAGCGCTACAAAGAAGTCTCGCTTGCCCTCGGTCAAAAGGGCCATGCTGAACAAAGTGTAAAAACCAGAAAAGCAGGACAGGCCATGGAGACATGGGAGCCTTGCTACGCTGATGGGCGGGATGTAAATTGCCAACAGGCACTCTGGAGAAGAGTACGGTGTGTCCTGAAACAAGTAATAAACACAGCGTAGAGAGCATAGGGCACTTCCACTCATGGGCGTATAAATTGGGAAAACTAAAAGTCAACAAGACACAGGCACCCTAAAGTTTACGGCTGCTCTGTTTCCAAGAACCTCCACTTCGGTACACCTTCAATATCCCAGGAAAGAGAAAAATGGATAAAGAAATGGTGGTACTTGGCACAGTGGAATATCACTCAGCCATGAAATCAATGTCATAAGGCTAGTTAGCAGCATGATGAGTGGATTTAGATACGATGATTCTAAGTGAAATAAGTCACACAGAAAAAGACACTTATCCTAAGATATCGCTTATAGAGGGAATGTCAAAATCGCTACACTTGAACTGAATTACAAAACAGAACAGAGTCACACCTTTAGAAGACACACTATGGCTGCTTAACGGGAAAGGTGAGGTGGGGTGATGCATAAAACAAGGGTTTCAAATTAGCTCAGAGACCGCTCCATAAGCAAAATATGTAATAGACAAGGCCTACTCCCTGCTCAGTGAACTGGACTCAACACACCCTAGTCAACACACAAGAATATATCTGACTAGTAAGAATCTGAAAACCTATGTATCGATATCTCTCTGCAAGTGAATCAAGAGGGTGTAAAGCGGCATCAACACAGCAGGGAAAAGCAGCCAAGCCCGATTCTAAACATAAATTACTTTAAAAAACCCACAAAACAAAGACAGTGAAAGAGAGAGAAATTCTTACAAAATCCGTTCAGGGTCTATGATGCAACCTGGATTGACCATATCAAGACCCACAGCTGGATGAGACATAAGGCTGGACACTCTTGGGGCTGAGAGGGTTGGTGAGGTTGGGTGAGCAAATGCAGATACTTTAAAGTAACACTGCGGGGAACACACCCCATGGGTCTCAAATCTCCAGGTACAAGGGCATCTTCCTACATCAAAACATGCATGGGAAACCCAGAAGATGGTATGCCATGAGATCGGGAAAGGTTTCTAAACTGCACCTCATTTCTCCTCTCCTTGTGCTCGGGTTCACCATTCCAGCTGCTTGACTAACCATCTCCCTACTTGGAGAATCAGCACCTTTAACCTCCTGATTGTACAGGTTGCAATTTGTCCTGAGGATGAACGGGAAGACGCGGAACCAACGAGAGACGAGCCCTAGGTGTTGGGACAGGCATAGGTCACTCCATTTTCTCATCAGGAAGAAAAATGAACCACAGGCTCAGCCTGCCCCCCAGAACCAAAATAGGGCCTGAAGCAATCCTGCGCTTTTGCGGCCAGCTCCCAAAAAAGCGAGGAGACAAATGGAGCTCAGGGGCACTGCAATTCACAAACGTGCAGAGTTATAAATGAGAACTCTCGTCCACAAATATATTGAGGGAAGGCAACGAAGAGGATTTGAAAGCAAGGCAGATTTGCAGGAAACAGATTTCAGGAGGTAGATTCGACTCGCCTTTAAAGCACATGAAAAGCGGCAAAACGTTGACAATGATGCCCTTGGCCAAAAAGGGCGTATGCGTTTTTTCCTGAATATATTCAGGAAAAAACGCATACGCCCTTTTTGGCCAACCAAGCAAGCCGGAAGGGCAAATCAGCGCTACAAAGAAGTCTCGCTTGCCCTCGGTCAAAAGGGCCATGCTGAACAAAGTGTAAAAACCAGAAAAGCAGGACAGGCCATGGAGACATGGAAGCCTTGCTACGCTGATGGGCGGGATGTAAATTGCCAACAGGCACTCTGGAGAAGAGTACGGTGTGTCCTGAAACAAGTAATAAACACAGCGTTGAGAGCATAGGGCACTTCCACTCATGGGCGTATAAATTGGGAAAACTAAAAATCAACAAGACACAGGCACCCCAAACTTTAAGGCTGCTCTGTTTCCAAGAACCTCCGCTTCGGTACACCTTCAATATCCCAGGAAATAGAAAAATGGATAAAGAAATGGTGGTACTTGGCACAATGCAATATCACTCAGCCATGAAATCAATGTCATAAGGCTAGTTAGCAGCATGATGAGTGGATTTAGGTACGATGATTCTAAGTGAAATAAGTCACACAGAAAAAGGCACTTCTCCTAAGATATCGCTGATAGAGGGAATGTCAAAATCGCTACACTTGAACTGAATTACAAAACAGAACAGAGGCACACCTTTAGAAGACACACTATGGCTGCTTAACCGGAAAGGTGAGGTGGGGTGATGCATAAAACAAGGGTTTCAAATTAGCTCAGAGACCTCTCCATAAGCCAAATATGTAATAGACAAGGCCTATTCCCTGCTCAGTGAACTGGACTCAACACACCCTAGTCACCACACAAGAATATATCTGACTAGTAAGAATCTGAAAACCTATGTATCGATATCTCTCTGCAAGTGAATCAAGAGGGTGTAAAGCAGCATCAACACAGCAGGGAAAAGCAGCCAAGCCCGATTCTAAACATAAATTACTTTAAAAAACCCACAAAACAAAGACAGTGAAAGAGAGAGAAATTCTTACAAAATCCGTTCAGGGTCTATGATGCAACCTGGATTGACCATATCTAGACCCACAGCTGGATGAGACATAAGGCTGGACACTCTTGGGGCTGAGAGGATTGGTGAGGTTTGGTGAGCAAATGCAGATACTTTAAAGTAACACTGCGGGGAACACACCCCATGGGTCTCAAATCTCCAGGTACAAGGGCATCTTCCTACATCAAAACATGCATGGGAAACCCAGAAGATGGTATGCCATGAGATCGGGAAAGGTTTCTAAACTGCACCTCATTTCTCCTCTCCTTGTGCTCGGGTTCACCATTCCAGCTGCTTGACTAAACATCTCCCTACTTGGAGAATCAGCACCTTTAACCTCCTGATTGTACAGGTTGCAATTTGTCCTGAGGATGAACGGGAAGACGCGGAACCAACGAGAGACGAGCCCTAGGTGTTGGGACAGGCATAGGTCACTCCATTTTCTCATCAGGAAGAAGAATGAACCACAGGCTCAGCCTGCCCCCCAGAACCAACATAGGGCCTGAAGCAATCCTGCGCTTTTGCGGCCAGCTCCCAAAAAAGCGAGGAGACAAATGGAGCTCAGGGGCACTGCAATTCACAAACGTGCAGAGTTATAAATGAGAACTCTCGTCCACAAATATATTGAGGGAAGGCAACGAAGAGGATTTGAAAGCAAGTCAGATTTGCAGGAAACAGATTTCAGGAGGTAGATTCGACTCGCCTTTAAAGCACATGAAAAGCGGCAAAACGTTGACAATGATGCCCTTGGCCAAAAAGGGCGTATGCGTTTTTTCCTGAATATATTCAGGAAAAAACGCATACGCCCTTTTTGGCCAACCAAGCAAGCCGGAAGGGCAAATCAGCGCTACAAAGAAGTCTCGCTTGCCCTCGGTCAAAAGGGCCATGCTGAACAAAGTGTAAAAACCAGAAAAGCAGGACAGGCCATGGAGACATGGGAGCCTTGCTACGCTGATGGGCGGGATGTAAATTGCCAACAGGCACTCTGGAGAAGAGTACGGTGTGTCCTGAAACAAGTAATAAACACAGCGTAGAGAGCATAGGGCACTTCCACTCATGGGCGTATAAATTGGGAAAACTAAAAGTCAACAAGACACAGGCACCCTAAAGTTTACGGCTGCTCTGTTTCCAAGAACCTCCACTTCGGTACACCTTCAATATCCCAGGAAAGAGAAAAATGGATAAAGAAATGGTGGTACTTGGCACAGTGGAATATCACTCAGCCATGAAATCAATGTCATAAGGCTAGTTAGCAGCATGATGAGTGGATTTAGGTACGATGATTCTAAGTGAAATAAGTCACACAGAAAAAGACACTTATCCTAAGATATCGCTTATAGAGGGAATGTCAAAATCGCTACACTTGAACTGAATTACAAAACAGAACAGAGTCACACCTTTAGAAGACACACTATGGCTGCTTAACGGGAAAGGTGAGGTGGGGTGATGCATAAAACAAGGGTTTCAAATTAGCTCAGAGACTGCTCCATAAGCAAAATATGTAATAGACAAGGCCTACTCCCTGCTCAGTGAACTGGACTCAACACACCCTAGTCAACACACAAGAATATATCTGACTAGTAAGAATCTGAAAACCTATGTATCGATATCTCTCTGCAAGTGAATCAAGAGGGTGTAAAGCGGCATCAACACAGCAGGGAAAAGCAGCCAAGCCCGATTCTAAACATAAATTACTTTAAAAAACCCACAAAACAAAGACAGTGAAAGAGAGAGAAATTCTTACAAAATCCGTTCAGGGTCTATGATGCAACCTGGATTGACCATATCAAGACCCACAGCTGGATGAGACATAAGGCTGGACACTCTTGGGGCTGAGAGGGTTGGTGAGGTTGGGTGAGCAAATGCAGATACTTTAAAGTAACACTGCGGGGAACACACCCCATGGGTCTCAAATCTCCAGGTACAAGGGAATCTTCCTACATCAAAACATGCATGGGAAACCCAGAAGATGGTATGCCATGAGATCGGGAAAGGTTTCTAAAACGCACCTCATTTCTCCTCTCCTTGTGCTCGGGTTCGCCATTCCAGCCGCTTGACTAACCATCTCCCTACTTGGAGAATCAGCACCTTTAACCTCCTGATTGTACAGGTTGCAATTTGTCCTGAGGATGAACGAGAAGACGCGGAACCAACGAGAGACGAGCCCTAGGTGTTGGGACAGGCATAGGTCACTCCATTTTCCCATCAGGAAGAAGAATGAACCACAGGCTCAGCCTGCCCCCCAGAACCAAAATAGGGCCTGAAGCAATCCTGCGCTTTTGCGGCCAGCTCCCAAAAAAGCGAGGAGACAAATGGAGCTCAGGGGCACTGCAATTCACAAACGTGCAGAGTTATAAATGAGAACTCTCGTCCACAAATATATTGAGGGAAGGCAACGAAGAGGATTTGAAAGCAAGGCAGATTTGCAGGAAACAGATTTCAGGAGGTAGATTCGACTCGCCTTTAAAGCACATGAAAAGCAGCAAAACGTTGACAATGATGCCCTTGGCCAAAAAGGGCGTATGCGTTTTTTCCTGAATATATTCAGGAAAAAACGCATACGCCCTTTTTGGCCAACCAAGGAAGCCGGAAGGGCAAATCAGCGCTACAAAGAAGTCTCGCTTGCCCTCGGTCAAAAGGGCCATGCTGAACAAACAGTAAAAACCAGAAAAGCAGGACAGGCCATGGAGACATGGGAGCCTTGCTACGCTGTTGGGCGGGATGTAAATTGCCAACAGGCACTCTGGAGAAGAGTACGGTGTGTCCTGAAACAAGTAATAAACACAGCGTAGAGAGCATAGGGCACTTCCACTCAAGGGCGTATAAATTGGGAAAACTAAAAATCAACAAGACACAGGCACCCTAAAGTTTACGGCTGCTCTGTTTCCAAGAACCTCCACTTCGGTACACCATCAATATCCCAGGAAAGAGAAAAATGGATAAAGAAATGGTGGTACTTGGCACAATGGAATATCACTCAGCCATGAAATCAATGTCATAAGGCTAGTTAGCAGCATGATGAGTGGATTTAGATACGATGATTCTAAGTGAAATAAGTCACACAGAAAAAGACACTTATCCTAAGATATCGCTTATAGAGGGAATGTCAAAATCGCTACACTTGAACTGAATTACAAAACAGAACAGAGTCACACCTTTAGAAGACACACTATGGCTGCTTAACGGGAAAGGTGAGGTGGGGTGATGCATAAAACAAGTGTTTGAAATTAGCTCAGACACCGCTCCATAAGCCAAATATGTAATAGACAAGGCCTACTCCCTGCTCAGTGAACTGGACTCAACACCCCCTAGTCACCGCACAAGAATATATCTGACTAGTATGAATCTGAAAACCTATGTATCGATATCTCTCTGCAAGTGAATCAAGAGGGTGTAAAGCGGCATAAACACAGCAGGGAAAAGCAGCCAAACCCCATTCTAAACATACATTACTTTAAAAAACCCACAAAGCAAAGACAGTGAAAGAGAGAGAAATTCTTACAAAATCCGTTCAGGGTCTCTGATGCAACCTGGATTGACCATATCTAGACCCACAGCTGGATGAGACATAAGGCTGGACACTCTTGGGGCTGAGAGGATTGGTGAGGTTGGGTGAGCAAATGCAGATACTTTAAAGTAACACTGCGGGGAACACACCCCATGGGTCTCAAATCTCCAGGTACAAGGGCATCTTCCTACATCAAAACATGCATGGGAAACCCAGAAGATGGTATGCCATGAGATCGGGAAAGGTTTCTAAACTGCACCTCATTTCTCCTCTCCTTGTGCTCGGGTTCACCATTCCAGCTGCTTGACTAACCATCTCCCTACTTGGAGAATCAGCACCTTTAACCTCCTGATTGTACAGGTTGCAATTTGTCCTGAGGATGAACGGGAAGACGCGGAACCAACGAGAGATGAGCCCTAGGTGTTGGGACAGGCATAGGTCACTCCATTTTCTCATCAGGAAGAAGAATGAACCACAGGCTCAGCCTGCCCCCCAGAACCAAACTAGGGCCTGAAGCAATCCTGCGCTTTTGCGGCCAGCTCCCAAAAAAGCGAGGAGACAAATGGAGCTCAGGGGCACTGCAATTCACAAACGTGCAGAGTTATAAATGAGAACTCTCGTCCACAAATATATTGAGGGAAGGCAACGAAGAGGATTTGAAAGCAAGGCAGATTTGCAGGAAACAGATTTCAGGAGGTAGATTCGACTCGCCTTTAAAGCACATGAAAAGCGGCAAAACGTTGACAATGATGCCCTTGGCCAAAAAGGGCGTATGCGTTTTTTCCTGAATATATTCAGGAAAAAACGCATACGCCCTTTTTGGCCAACCAAGCAAGCCGGAAGGGCAAATCAGCGCTACAAAGAAGTCTCGCTTGCCCTCGGTCAAAAGGGCCATGCTGAACAAAGTGTAAAAACCAGAAAAGCAGGACAGGCCATGGAGACATGGGAGCCTTGCTACGCTGATGGGCGGGATGTAAATTGCCAACAGGCACTCTGGAGAAGAGTACGGTGTGTCCTGAAACAAGTAATAAACACAGCGTAGAGAGCATAGGGCACTTCCACTCATGGGCGTATAAATTGGGAAAACTAAAAGTCAACAAGACACAGGCACCCTAAAGTTTACGGCTGCTCTGTTTCCAAGAATCTCCACTTCGGTACACCTTCAATATCCCAGGAAAGAGAAAAATGGATAAAGAAATGGTGGTACTTGGCACAGTGGAATATCACTCAGCCATGAAATCAATGTCATAAGGCTAGTTAGCAGCATGATGAGTGGATTTAGATACGATGATTCTAAGTGAAATAAGTCACACAGAAAAAGACACTTATCCTAAGATATCGCTTATAGAGGGAATGTCAAAATCGCTACACTTGAACTGAATTACAAAACAGAACAGAGTCACACCTTTAGAAGACACACTATGGCTGCTTAATGGGAAAGGTGAGGTGGGGTGATGCATAAAACAAGGGTTTCAAATTAGCTCAGAGACCGCTCCATAAGCAAAATATGTAATAGACAAGGCCTACTCCCTGCTCAGTGAACTGGACTCAACACACCCTAGTCAACACACAAGAATATATCTGACTAGTAAGAATCTGAAAACCTATGTATCGATATCTCTCTGCAAGTGAATCAAGAGGGTGTAAAGCGGCATCAACACAGCAGGGAAAAGCAGCCAAGCCCGATTCTAAACATAAATTACTTTAAAAAACCCACAAAACAAAGACAGTGAAAGAGAGAGAAATTCTTACAAAATCCGTTCAGGGTCTATGATGCAACCTGGATTGACCATATCAAGACCCACAGCTGGATGAGACATAAGGCTGGACACTCTTGGGGCTGAGAGGGTTGGTGAGGTTGGGTGAGCAAATGCAGATACTTTAAAGTAACACTGCGGGGAATACAACCCATGGGTCTCAAATCTCCAGGTACAAGGGAATCTTCCTACATCAAAACATGCATGGGAAACCCAGAAGATGGTATGCCATGAGATCGGGAAAGGTTTCTAAAACGCACCTCATTTCTCCTCTCCTTGTGCTCGGGTTCGCCATTCCAGCCGCTTGACTAACCTTCTCCCTACTTGGAGAATCAGCACCTTTAACCTCCTGATTGTACAGGTTGCAATTTGTCCTGAGGATGAACGGGAAGACGCGGAACCAACGAGAGACGAGCCCTAGGTGTTGGGACAGGCATAGGTCACTCCATTTTCCCATCAGGAAGAAGAATGAACCACAGGCTCAGCCTGCCCCCCAGAACCAAAATAGGGCCTGAAGCAATCCTGCGCTTTTGCGGCCAGCTCCCAAAAAAGCGAGGAGACAAATGGAGCTCAGGGGCACTGCAATTCACAAACGTGCAGAGTTATAAATGAGAACTCTCGTCCACAAATATATTGAGGGAAGGCAACGAAGAGGATTTGAAAGCAAGGCAGATTTGCAGGAAACAGATTTCAGGAGGTAGATTCGACTCGCCTTTAAAGCACATGAAAAGCGGCAAAACGTTGACAATGATGCCCTTGGCCAAAAAGGGCGTATGCGTTTTTTCCTGAATATATTCAGGAAAAAACGCATACGCCCTTTTTGGCCAACCAAGCAAGCCGGAAGGGCAAATCAGCGCTACAAAGAAGTCTCGCTTGCCCTCGGTCAAAAGGGCCATGCTGAACAAACAGTAAAAACCAGAAAAGCAGGACAGGCCATGGAGACATGGGAGCCTTGCTACGCTGATGGGCGGGATGTAAATTGCCAACAGGCACTCTGGAGAAGAGTACGGTGTGTCCTGAAACAAGTAATAAACACAGCGTAGAGAGCATAGGGCACTTCCACTCAAGGGCGTATAAATTGGGAAAACTAAAAGTCAACAAGACACAGGCACCCTAAAGTTTACGGCTGCTCTGTTTCCAAGAACCTCCACTTCGGTACACCTTCAATATCCCAGGAAAGAGAAAAATGGATAAAGAAATGGTGGTACTTGGCACAGTGGACTATCACTCAGCCATGAAATCAATGTCATAAGGCTAGTTAGCAGCATGATGAGTGGATTTAGATACGATGATTCTAAGTGAAATAAGTCACACAGAAAAAGACACTTATCCTAAGATATCGCTTATAGAGGGAATGTCAAAATCGCTACACTTGAACTGAATTACAAAACAGAACAGAGTCACAACTTTAGAAGACACACTATGGCTGCTTAACGGGAAAGGTGAGGTGGGGTGATGCATAAAACAAGGGTTTCAAATTAGCTCAGAGACCGCTCCATAAGCAAAATATGTAATAGACAAGGCCTACTCCCTGCTCAGTGAACTGGACTCAACACACCCTAGTCAACACACAAGAATATATCTGACTAGTAAGAATCTGAAAACCTATGTATCGATATCTGTCTGCAAGTGAATCAAGAGGGTGTAAAGCGGCATCAACACAGCAGGGAAAAGCAGCCAAGCCCGATTCTAAACATAAATTACTTTAAAAAACCCACAAAACAAAGACAGTGAAAGAGAGAGAAATTCTTACAAAATCCGTTCAGGGTCTATGATGCAACCTGGATTGACCATATCAAGACCCACAGCTGGATGAGACATAAGGCTGGACACTCTTGGGGCTGAGAGGGTTGGTGAGGTTGGGTGAGCAAATGCAGATACTTTAAAGTAACACTGCGGGGAACACACCCCATGGGTCTCAAATCTCCAGGTACAAGGGAATCTTCCTACATCAAAACATGCATGGGAAACCCATAAGACGGTATGCCATGAGATCGGGAAAGGTTTCTAAAACGCACCTCATTTCTCCTCTCCTTGTGCTCGGGTTCGCCATTCCAGCCGCTTGACTAACCATCTCCCTACTTGGAGAATCAGCACCTTTAACCTCCTGATTGTACAGGTTGCAATTTGTCCTGAGGATGAACGGGAAGACGCGGAACCAACGAGAGACGAGCCCTAGGTGTTGGGACAGGCATAGGTCACTCCATTTTCCCATCAGGAAGAAGAATGAACCACAGGCTCAGCCTGCCCCCCAGAACCAAAATAGGGCCTGAAGCAATCCTGCGCTTTTGCGGCCAGCTCCCAAAAAAGCGAGGAGACAAATGGAGCTCAGGGGCACTGCAATTCACAAACGTGCAGAGTTATAAATGAGAACTCTCGTCCACAAATATATTGAGGGAAGGCAACGAAGAGGATTTGAAAGCAAGGCAGATTTGCAGGAAACAGATTTCAGGAGGTAGATTCGACTCGCCTTTAAAGCACATGAAAAGCGGCAAAACGTTGACAATGATGCCCTTGGCCAAAAAGGGCGTATGCGTTTTTTCCTGAATATATTCAGGAAAAAACGCATACGCCCTTTTTGGCCAACCAAGCAAGCCGGAAGGGCAAATCAGCGCTACAAAGAAGTCTCGCTTGCCCTCGGTCAAAAGGGCCATGCTGAACAAACAGTAAAAACCAGAAAAGCAGGACAGGCCATGGAGACATGGGAGCCTTGCTACGCTGATGGGCGGGATGTAAATTGCCAACAGGCACTCTGGAGAAGAGTACGGTGTGTCCTGAAACAAGTAATAAACACAGCGTAGAGAGCATAGGGCACTTCCACTCAAGGGCGTATAAATTGGGAAAACTAAAAATCAACAAGACACAGGCACCCTAAAGTTTACGGCTGCTCTGTTTCCAAGAACCTCCACTTCGGTACACCATCAATATCCCAGGAAAGAGAAAAATGGATAAAGAAATGGTGGTACTTGGCACAATGGAATATCACTCAGCCATGAAATCAATGTCATAAGGCTAGTTAGCAGCATGATGAGTGGATTTAGGTACGATGATTCTAAGTGAAATAAGTCACACAGAAAAAGACACTTATCCTAAGATATCGCTTATAGAGGGAATGTCAAAATCGCTACACTTGAACTGAATTACAAAACAGAACAGAGTCACACCTTTAGAAGACACACTATGGCTGCTTAACGGGAAAGGTGAGGTGGGGTGATGCATAAAACAAGGGTTTGAAATTAGCTCAGACACCGCTCCATAAGCCAAATATGTAATAGACAAGGCCTACTCCCTGCTCAGTGAACTGGACTCAACACCCCCTAGTCACCGCACAAGAATATATCTGACTAGTATGAATCTGAAAACCTATGTATCGATATCTCTCTGCAAGTGAATCAAGAGGGTGTAAAGCGGCATAAACACAGCAGGGAAAAGCAGCCAAACCCCATTCTAAACATACATTACTTTAAAAAACCCACAAAGCAAAGACAGTGAAAGAGAGAGAAATTCTTACAAAATCCGTTCAGGGTCTCTGATGCAACCTGGATTGACCATATCTAGACCCACAGCTGGATGAGACATAAGGCTGGACACTCTTGGGGCTGAGAGGATTGGTGAGGTTGGGTGAGCAAATGCAGATACTTTAAAGTAACACTGCGGGGAACACACCCCATGGGTCTCAAATCTCCAGGTACAAGGGCATCTTCCTACATCAAAACATGCATGGGAAACCCAGAAGATGGTATGCCATGAGATCGGGAAAGGTTTCTAAACTGCACCTCATTTCTCCTCTCCTTGTGCTCGGGTTCACCATTCCAGCTGCTTGACTAACCATCTCCCTACTTGGAGAATCAGCACCTTTAACCTCCTGATTGTACAGGTTGCAATTTGTCCTGAGGATGAACGGGAAGACGCGGAACCAACGAGAGACGAGCCCTAGGTGTTGGGACAGGCATAGGTCACTCCATTTTCTCATCAGGAAGAAGAATGAACCACAGGCTCAGCCTGCCCCCCAGAACCAAAATAGGGCCTGAAGCAATCCTGCGCTTTTGCGGCCAGCTCCCAAAAAAGCGAGGAGACAAATGGAGCTCAGGGGCACTGCAATTCACAAACGTGCAGAGTTATAAATGAGAACTCTCGTCCACAAATATATTGAGGGAAGGCAACGAAGAGGATTTGAAAGCAAGGCAGATTTGCAGGAAACAGATTTCAGGAGGTAGATTCGACTCGCCTTTAAAGCACATGAAAAGCGGCAAAACGTTGACAATGATGCCCTTGGCCAAAAAGGGCGTATGCGTTTTTTCCTGAATATATTCAGGAAAAAACGCATACGCCCTTTTTGGCCAACCAAGCAAGCCGGAAGGGCAAATCAGCGCTACAAAGAAGTCTCGCTTGCCCTCGGTCAAAAGGGCCATGCTGAACAAAGTGTAAAAACCAGAAAAGCAGGACAGGCCATGGAGACATGGGAGCCTTGCTACGCTGATGGGCGGGATGTAAATTGCCAACAGGCACTCTGGAGAAGAGTACGGTGTGTCCTGAAACAAGTAATAAACACAGCGTAGAGAGCATAGGGCACTTCCACTCATGGGCGTATAAATTGGGAAAACTAAAAGTCAACAAGACACAGGCACCCTAAAGTTTACGGCTGCTCTGTTTCCAAGAACCTCCACTTCGGTACACCTTCAATATCCCAGGAAAGAGAAAAATGGATAAAGAAATGGTGGTACTTGGCACAGTGGAATATCACTCAGCCATGAAATCAATGTCATAAGGCTAGTTAGCAGCATGATGAGTGGATTTAGATACGATGATTCTAAGTGAAATAAGTCACACAGAAAAAGACACTTATCCTAAGATATCGCTTATAGAGGGAATGTCAAAATCGCTACACTTGAACTGAATTACAAAACAGAACAGAGTCACACCTTTAGAAGACACACTATGGCTGCTTAACGGGAAAGGTGAGGTGGGGTGATGCATAAAACAAGGGTTTCAAATTAGCTCAGAGACCGCTCCATAAGCAAAATATGTAATAGACAAGGCCTACTCCCTGCTCAGTGAACTGGACTCAACACACCCTAGTCAACACACAAGAATATATCTGACTAGTAAGAATCTGAAAACCGATGTATCGATATCTGTCTGCAAGTGAATCAAGAGGGTGTAAAGCGGCATCAACACAGCAGGGAAAAGCAGCCAAGCCCGATTCTAAACATAAATTACTTTAAAAAACCCACAAAACAAAGACAGTGAAAGAGAGAGAAATTCTTACAAAATCCGTTCAGGGTCTATGATGCAACCTGGATTGACCATATCAAGACCCACAGCTGGATGAGACATAAGGCTGGACACTCTTGGGGCTGAGAGGGTTGGTGAGGTTGGGTGAGCAAATGCAGATACTTTAAAGTAACACTGCGGGGAACACACCCCATGGGTCTCAAATCTCCAGGTACAAGGGAATCTTCCTACATCAAAACATGCATGGGAAACCCATAAGACGGTATGCCATGAGATCGGGAAAGGTTTCTAAAACGCACCTCATTTCTCCTCTCCTTGTGCTCGGGTTCGCCATTCCAGCCGCTTGACTAACCATCTCCCTACTTGGAGAATCAGCACCTTTAACCTCCTGATTGTACAGGTTGCAATTTGTCCTGAGGATGAACGGGAAGACGCGGAACCAACGAGAGACGAGCCCTAGGTGTTGGGACAGGCATAGGTCACTCCATTTTCCCATCAGGAAGAAGAATGAACCACAGGCTCAGCCTGCCCCCCAGAACCAAAATAGGGCCTGAAGCAATCCTGCGCTTTTGCGGCCAGCTCCCAAAAAAGCGAGGAGACAAATGGAGCTCAGGGGCACTGCAATTCACAAACGTGCAGAGTTATAAATGAGAACTCTCGTCCACAAATATATTGAGGGAAGGCAACGAAGAGGATTTGAAAGCAAGGCAGATTTGCAGGAAACAGATTTCAGGAGGTAGATTCGACTCGCCTTTAAAGCACATGAAAAGCGGCGAAACGTTGACAATGATGCCCTTGGCCAAAAAGGGCGTATGCGTTTTTTCCTGAATATATTCAGGAAAAAACGCATACGCCCTTTTTGGCCAACCAAGCAAGCCGGAAGGGCAAATCAGCGCTACAAAGAAGTCTCGCTTGCCCTCGGTCAAAAGGGCCATGCTGAACAAACAGAAAAAACCAGAAAAGCAGGACAGGCCATGGAGACATGGGAGCCTTGCTACGCTGATGGGCGGGATGTAAATTGCCAACAGGCACTCTGGAGAAGAGTACGGTGTGTCCTGAAACAAGTAATAAACACAGCGTAGAGAGCATAGGGCACTTCCACTCAAGGGCGTATAAATTGGGAAAAATAAAATCAACAAGACACAGGCACCCTAAAGTTTACGGCTGCTCTGTTTCCAAGAACCTCCACTTCGGTACACCATCAATATCCCAGGAAAGAGAAAAATGGATAAAGAAATGGTGGTACTTGGCACAATGGAATATCACTCAGCCATGAAATCAATGTCATAAGGCTAGTTAGCAGCATGATGAGTGGATTTAGGTACGATGATTCTAAGTGAAATAAGTCACACAGAAAAAGACACTTATCCTAAGATATCGCTTATAGAGGGAATGTCAAAATCGCTACACTTGAACTGAATTACAAAACAGAACAGAGTCACACCTTTAGAAGACACACTATGGCTGCTTAACGGGAAAGGTGAGGTGGGGTGATGCATAAAACAAGGGTTTGAAATTAGCTCAGACACTGCTCCATAAGCCAAATATGTAATAGACAAGGCCTACTCCCTGCTCAGTGAACTGGACTCAACACCCCCTAGTCACCGCACAAGAATATATCTGACTAGTATGAATCTGAAAACCTATGTATCGATATCTCTCTGCAAGTGAATCAAGAGGGTGTAAAGCGGCATAAACACAGCAGGGAAAAGCAGCCAAACCCCATTCTAAACATACATTACTTTAAAAAACCCACAAAGCAAAGACAGTGAAAGAGAGAGAAATTCTTACAAAATCCGTTCAGGGTCTCTGATACAACCTGGATTGACCATATCTAGACCCACAGCTGGATGAGACATAAGGCTGGACACTCTTGGGGCTGAGAGGATTGGTGAGGTTGGGTGAGCAAATGCAGATACTTTAAAGTAACACTGCGGGGAACACACCCCATGGGTCTCAAATCTCCAGGTACAAGGGCATCTTCCTACATCAAAACATGCATGGGAAACCCAGAAGATGGTATGCCATGAGATCGGGAAAGGTTTCTAAACTGCACCTCATTTCTCCTCTCCTTGTGCTCGGGTTCACCATTCCAGCTGCTTGACTAACCATCTCCCTACTTGGAGAATCAGCACCTTTAACCTCCTGATTGTACAGGTTGCAATTTGTCCTGAGGATGAACGGGAAGACGCGGAACCAACGAGAGACGAGCCCTAGGTGTTGGGACAGGCATAGGTCACTCCATTTTCTCATCAGGAAGAAGAATGAACCACAGGCTCAGCCTGCCCCCCAGAACCAAAATAGGGCCTGAAGCAATCCTGCGCTTTTGCGGCCAGCTCCCAAAAAAGCGAGGAGACAAATGGAGCTCAGGGGCACTGCAATTCACAAACGTGCAGAGTTATAAATGAGAACTCTCGTCCACAAATATATTGAGGGAAGGCAACGAAGAGGATTTGAAAGCAAGGCAGATTTGCAGGAAACAGATTTCAGGAGGTAGATTCGACTCGCCTTTAAAGCACATGAAAAGCGGCAAAACGTTGACAATGATGCCCTTGGCCAAAAAGGGCGTATGCGTTTTTTCCTGAATATATTCAGGAAAAAACGCATACGCCCTTTTTGGCCAACCAAGCAAGCCGGAAGGGCAAATCAGCGCTACAAAGAAGTCTCGCTTGCCCTCGGTCAAAAGGGCCATGCTGAACAAAGTGTAAAAACCAGAAAAGCAGGACAGGCCATGGAGACATGGGAGCCTTGCTACGCTGATGGGCGGGATGTAAATTGCCAACAGGCACTCTGGAGAAGAGTACGGTGTGTCCTGAAACAAGTAATAAACACAGCGTAGAGAGCATAGGGCACTTCCACTCATGGGCGTAGAAATTGGGAAAACTAAAAGTCAACAAGACACAGGCACCCTAAAGTTTACGGCTGCTCTGTTTCCAAGAACCTCCACTTCGGTACACCTTCAATATCCCAGGAAAGAGAAAAATGGATAAAGAAATGGTGGTACTTGGCACAGTGGAATATCACTCAGCCATGAAATCAATGTCATAAGGCTAGTTAGCAGCATGATGAGTGGATTTAGATATGATGATTCTAAGTGAAATAAGTCACACAGAAAAAGACACTTATCCTAAGATATCGCTTATAGAGGGAATGTCAAAATCGCTACACTTGAACTGAATTACAAAACAGAACAGAGTCACACCTTTAGAAGACACACTATGGCTGCTTAACGGGAAAGGTGAGGTGGGGTGATGCATAAAACAAGGGTTTCAAATTAGCTCAGAGACCGCTCCATAAGCAAAATATGTAATAGACAAGGCCTACTCCCTGCTCAGTGAACTGGACTCAACACACCCTAGTCAACACACAAGAATATATCTGACTAGTAAGAATCTGAAAACCGATGTATCGATATCTGTCTGCAAGTGAATCAAGAGGGTGTAAAGCGGCATCAACACAGCAGGGAAAAGCAGCCAAGCCCGATTCTAAACATAAATTACTTTAAAAAACCCACAAAACAAAGACAGTGAAAGAGAGAGAAATTCTTACAAAATCCGTTCAGGGTCTATGATGCAACCTGGATTGACCATATCAAGACCCACAGCTGGATGAGACATAAGGCTGGACACTCTTGGGGCTGAGAGGGTTGGTGAGGTTGGGTGAGCAAATGCAGATACTTTAAAGTAACACTGCGGGGAACACACCCCATGGGTCTCAAATCTCCAGGTACAAGGGAATCTTCCTACATCAAAACATGCATGGGAAACCCAGAAGATGGTATGCCATGAGATCGGGAAAGGTTTCTAAAACGCACCTCATTTCTCCTCTCCTTGTGCTCGGGTTCGCCATTCCAGCCGCTTGACTAACCATCTCCCTACTTGGAGAATCAGCACCTTTAACCTCCTGATTGTACAGGTTGCAATTTGTCCTGAGGATGAACGGGAAGACGCGGAACCAACGAGAGACGAGCCCTAGGTGTTGGGACAGGCATAGGTCACTCCATTTTCCCATCAGGAAGAAGAATGAACCACAGGCTCAGCCTGCCCCCCAGAACCAAAATAGGGCCTGAAGCAATCCTGCGCTTTTGCGGCCAGCTCCCAAAAAAGCGAGGAGACAAATGGAGCTCAGGGGCACTGCAATTCACAAACGTGCAGAGTTATAAATGAGAACTCTCGTCCACAAATATATTGAGGGAAGGCAACGAAGAGGATTTGAAAGCAAGGCAGATTTGCAGGAAACAGATTTCAGGAGGTAGATTCGACTCGCCTTTAAAGCACATGAAAAGCGGCAAAACGTTGACAATGATGCCCTTGGCCAAAAAGGGCGTATGCGTTTTTTCCTGAATATATTCAGGAAAAAACGCATACGCCCTTTTTGGCCAACCAAGCAAGCCGGAAGGGCAAATCAGCGCTACAAAGAAGTCTCGCTTGCCCTCGGTCAAAAGGGCCATGCTGAACAAAGTGTAAAAACCAGAAAAGCAGGACAGGCCATGGAGACATGGGAGCCTTGCTACGCTGATGGGCGGGATGTAAATTGCCAACAGGCACTCTGGAGAAGAGTACGGTGTGTCCTGAAACAAGTAATAAACACAGCGTAGAGAGCATAGGGCACTTCCACTCATGGGCGTAGAAATTGGGAAAACTAAAAGTCAACAAGACACAGGCACCCTAAAGTTTACGGCTGCTCTGTTTCCAAGAACCTCCACTTCGGTACACCTTCAATATCCCAGGAAAGAGAAAAATGGATAAAGAAATGGTGGTACTTGGCACAGTGGAATATCACTCAGCCATGAAATCAATGTCATAAGGCTAGTTAGCAGCATGATGAGTGGATTTAGATACGATGATTCTAAGTGAAATAAGTCACACAGAAAAAGACACTTATCCTAAGATATGGCTTATAGAGGGAATGTCAAAATCGCTACACTTGAACTGAATTACAAAACAGAACAGAGTCACACCTTTAGAAGACACACTATGGCTGCTTAACGGGAAAGGTGAGGTGGGGTGATGCATAAAACAAGGGTTTCAAATTAGCTCAGAGACCGCTCCATAAGCAAAATATGTAATAGACAAGGCCTACTCCCTGCTCAGTGAACTGGACTCAACACACCCTAGTCAACACACAAGAATATATCTGACTAGTAAGAATCTGAAAACCTATGTATCGATATCTCTCTGCAAGTGAATCAAGAGGGTGTAAAGCGGCATCAACACAGCAGGGAAAAGCAGCCAAGCCCGATTCTAAACATAAATTACTTTAAAAAACCCACAAAACAAAGACAGTGAAAGAGAGAGAAATTCTTACAAAATCCGTTCAGGGTCTATGATGCAACCTGGATTGACCATATCAAGACCCACAGCTGGATGAGACATAAGGCTGGACACTCTTGGGGCTGAGAGGGTTGGTGAGGTTGGGTGAGCAAATGCAGATACTTTAAAGTAACACTGCGGGGAACACACCCCATGGGTCTCAAATCTCCAGGTACAAGGGAATCTTCCTACATCAAAACATGCATGGGAAACCCAGAAGATGGTATGCCATGAGATCGGGAAAGGTTTCTAAAACGCACCTCATTTCTCCTCTCCTTGTGCTCGGGTTCGCCATTCCAGCCGCTTGACTAACCATCTCCCTACTTGGAGAATCAGCACCTTTAACCTCCTGATTGTACAGGTTGCAATTTGTCCTGAGGATGAACGGGAAGACGCGGAACCAACGAGAGACGAGCCCTAGGTGTTGGGACAGGCATAGGTCACTCCATTTTCCCATCAGGAAGAAGAATGAACCACAGGCTCAGCCTGCCCCCCAGAACCAAAATAGGGCCTGAAGCAATCCTGCGCTTTTGCGGCCAGCTCCCAAAAAAGCGAGGAGACAAATGGAGCTCAGGGGCACTGCAATTCACAAACGTGCAGAGTTATAAATGAGAACTCTCGTCCACAAATATATTGAGGGAAGGCAACGAAGAGGATTTGAAAGCAAGGCAGATTTGCAGGAAACAGATTTCAGGAGGTAGATTCGACTCGCCTTTAAAGCACATGAAAAGCGGCAAAACGTTGACAATGATGCCCTTGGCCAAAAAGGGCGTATGCGTTTTTTCCTGAATATATTCAGGAAAAAACGCATACGCCCTTTTTGGCCAACCAAGCAAGCCGGAAGGGCAAATCAGCGCTACAAAGAAGTCTCGCTTGCCCTCGGTCAAAAGGGCCATGCTGAACAAACAGTAAAAACCAGAAAAGCAGGACAGGCCATGGAGACATGGGAGCCTTGCTACGCTGATGGGCGGGATGTAAATTGCCAACAGGCACTCTGGAGAAGAGTACGGTGTGTCCTGAAACAAGTAATAAACACAGCGTAGAGAGCATAGGGCACTTCCACTCAAGGGCGTATAAATTGGGAAAACTAAAAATCAACAAGACACAGGCACCCTAAAGTTTACGGCTGCTCTGTTTCCAAGAACCTCCACTTCGGTACACCATCAATATCCCAGGAAAGAGAAAAATGGATAAAGAAATGGTGGTACTTGGCACAATGGAATATCACTCAGCCATGAAATCAATGTCAGAAGGCTAGTTAGCAGCATGATGAGTGGATTTAGGTACGATGATTCTAAGTGAAATAAGTCACACAGAAAAAGACACTTATCCTAAGATATCGCTTATAGAGGGAATGTCAAAATCGCTACACTTGAACTGAATTACAAAACAGAACAGAGTCACACCTTTAGAAGACACACTATGGCTGCTTAACGGGAAAGGTGAGGTGGGGTGATGCATAAAACAAGGGTTTGAAATTAGCTCAGACACCGCTCCATAAGCCAAATATGTAATAGACAAGGCCTACTCCCTGCTCAGTGAACTGGACTCAACACCCCCTAGTCACCGCACAAGAATATATCTGACTAGTATGAATCTGAAAACCTATGTATCGATATCTCTCTGCAAGTGAATCAAGAGGGTGTAAAGCGGCATAAACACAGCAGGGAAAAGCAGCCAAACCCCATTCTAAACATACATTACTTTAAAAAACCCACAAAGCAAAGACAGTGAAAGAGAGAGAAATTCTTACAAAATCCGTTCAGGGTCTATGATGCAACCTGGATTGACCATATCAAGACCCACAGCTGGATGAGACATAAGGCTGGACACTCTTGGGGCTGAGAGGGTTGGTGAGGTTGGGTGAGCAAATGCAGATACTTTAAAGTAACACTGCGGGGAACACACCCCATGGGTCTCAAATCTCCAGGTACAAGGGAATCTTCCTACATCAAAACATGCATGGGAAACCCAGAAGATGGTATGCCATGAGATCGGGAAAGGTTTCTAAAACGCACCTCATTTCTCCTCTCCTTGTGCTCGGGTTCGCCATTCCAGCCGCTTGACTAACCATCTCCCTACTTGGAGAATCAGCACCTTTAACCTCCTGATTGTACAGGTTGCAATTTGTCCTGAGGATGAACGGGAAGACGCGGAACCAACGAGAGACGAGCCCTAGGTGTTGGGACAGGCATAGGTCACTCCATTTTCCCATCAGGAAGAAGAATGAACCACAGGCTCAGCCTGCCCCCCAGAACCAAAATAGGGCCTGAAGCAATCCTGCGCTTTTGCGGCCAGCTCCCAAAAAAGCGAGGAGACAAATGGAGCTCAGGGGCACTGCAATTCACAAACGTGCAGAGTTATAAATGAGAACTCTCGTCCACAAATATATTGAGGGAAGGCAACGAAGAGGATTTGAAAGCAAGGCAGATTTGCAGGAAACAGATTTCAGGAGGTAGATTCGACTCGCCTTTAAAGCACATGAAAAGCGGCAAAACGTTGACAATGATGCCCTTGGCCAAAAAGGGCGTATGCGTTTTTTCCTGAATATATTCAGGAAAAAACGCATACGCCCTTTTTGGCCAACCAAGCAAGCCGGAAGGGCAAATCAGCGCTACAAAGAAGTCTCGCTTGCCCTCGGTCAAAAGGGCCATGCTGAACAAACAGTAAAAACCAGAAAAGCAGGACAGGCCATGGAGACATGGGAGCCTTGCTACGCTGATGGGCGGGATGTAAATTGCCAACAGGCACTCTGGAGAAGAGTACGGTGTGTCCTGAAACAAGTAATAAACACAGCGTAGAGAGCATAGGGCACTTCCACTCAAGGGCGTATAAATTGGGAAAACTAAAAATCAACAAGACACAGGCACCCTAAAGTTTACGGCTGCTCTGTTTCCAAGAACCTCCACTTCGGTACACCATCAATATCCCAGGAAAGAGAAAAATGGATAAAGAAATGGTGGTACTTGGCACAATGGAATATCACTCAACCATGAAATCAATGTCAGAAGGCTAGTTAGCAGCATGATGAGTGGACTTAGGTACGATGCTTCTAAGTGAAATAAGTCACACAGAAAAAGACACTTATCCTAAGATATCGCTTATAGAGGGAATGTCAAAATCGCTACACTTGAACTGAATTACAAAACAGAACAGAGTCACACCTTTAGAAGACACACTATGGCTGCTTAACGGGAAAGGTGAGGTGGGGTGATGCATAAAACAAGGGTTTCAAATTAGCTCAGAGACCGCTCCATAAGCAAAATATGTAATAGACAAGGCCTACTCCCTGCTCAGTGAACTGGACTCAACACACCCTAGTCAACACACAAGAATATATCTGACTAGTAAGAATCTGAAAACCTATGTATCGATATCTCTCTGCAAGTGAATCAAGAGGGTGTAAAGCGGCATCAACACAGCAGGGAAAAGCAGCCAAGCCCGATTCTAAACATAAATTACTTTAAAAAACCCACAAAACAAAGACAGTGAAAGAGAGAGAAATTCTTACAAAATCCGTTCAGGGTCTATGATGCAACCTGGATTGACCATATCAAGACCCACAGCTGGATGAGACATAAGGCTGGACACTCTTGGGGCTGAGAGGGTTGGTGAGGTTGGGTGAGCAAATGCAGATACTTTAAAGTAACACTGCGGGGAACACACCCCATGGGTCTCAAATCTCCAGGTACAAGGGAATCTTCCTACATCAAAACATGCATGGGAAACCCAGAAGATGGTATGCCATGAGATCGGGAAAGGTTTCTAAAACGCACCTCATTTCTCCTCTCCTTGTGCTCGGGTTCGCCATTCCAGCCGCTTGACTAACCATCTCCCTACTTGGAGAATCAGCACCTTTAACCTCCTGATTGTACAGGTTGCAATTTGTCCTGAGGATGAACGGGAAGACGCGGAACCAACGAGAGACGAGCCCTAGGTGTTGGGACAGGCATAGGTCACTCCATTTTCCCATCAGGAAGAAGAATGAACCACAGGCTCAGCCTGCCCCCCAGAACCAAAATAGGGCCTGAAGCAATCCTGCGCTTTTGCGGCCAGCTCCCAAAAAAGCGAGGAGACAAATGGAGCTCAGGGGCACTGCAATTCACAAACGTGCAGAGTTATAAATGAGAACTCTCGTCCACAAATATATTGAGGGAAGGCAACGAAGAGGATTTGAAAGCAAGGCAGATTTGCAGGAAACAGATTTCAGGAGGTAGATTCGACTCGCCTTTAAAGCACATGAAAAGCGGCAAAACGTTGACAATGATGCCCTTGGCCAAAAAGGGCGTATGCGTTTTTTCCTGAATATATTCAGGAAAAAACGCATACGCCCTTTTTGGCCAACCAAGCAAGCCGGAAGGGCAAATCAGCGCTACAAAGAAGTCTCGCTTGCCCTCGGTCAAAAGGGCCATGCTGAACAAACAGTAAAAACCAGAAAAGCAGGACAGGCCATGGAGACATGGGAGCCTTGCTACGCTGATGGGCGGGATGTAAATTGCCAACAGGCACTCTGGAGAAGAGTACGGTGTGTCCTGAAACAAGTAATAAACACAGCGTAGAGAGCATAGGGCACTTCCACTCAAGGGCGTATAAATTGGGAAAACTAAAAATCAACAAGACACAGGCACCCTAAAGTTTACGGCTGCTCTGTTTCCAAGAACCTCCACTTCGGTACACCATCAATATCCCAGGAAAGAGAAAAATGGATAAAGAAATGGTGGTACTTGGCACAATGGAATATCACTCAACCATGAAATCAATGTCATAAGGCTAGTTAGCAGCATGATGAGTGGATTTAGGTACGATGCTTCTAAGTGAAATAAGTCACACAGAAAAAGACACTTATCCTAAGATATCGCTTATAGAGGGAATGTCAAAATCGCTACACTTGAACTGAATTACAAAACAGAACAGAGTCACACCTTTAGAAGACACACTATGGCTGCTTAACGGGAAAGGTGAGGTGGGGTGATGCATAAAACAAGGGTTTCAAATTAGCTCAGAGACCGCTCCATAAGCAAAATATGTAATAGACAAGGCCTACTCCCTGCTCAGTGAACTGGACTCAACACACCCTAGTCAACACACAAGAATATATCTGACTAGTAAGAATCTGAAAACCGATGTATCGATATCTGTCTGCAAGTGAATCAAGAGGGTGTAAAGCGGCATCAACACAGCAGGGAAAAGCAGCCAAGCCCGATTCTAAACATAAATTACTTTAAAAAACCCACAAAACAAAGACAGTGAAAGAGAGAGAAATTCTTACAAAATCCGTTCAGGGTCTATGATGCAACCTGGATTGACCATATCAAGACCCACAGCTGGATGAGACATAAGGCTGGACACTCTTGGGGCTGAGAGGGTTGGTGAGGTTGGGTGAGCAAATGCAGATACTTTAAAGTAACACTGCGGGGAACACACCCCATGGGTCTCAAATCTCCAGGTACAAGGGAATCTTCCTACATCAAAACATGCATGGGAAACCCAGAAGATGGTATGCCATGAGATCGGGAAAGGTTTCTAAAACGCACCTCATTTCTCCTCTCCTTGTGCTCGGGTTCGCCATTCCAGCCGCTTGACTAACCATCTCCCTACTTGGAGAATCAGCACCTTTAACCTCCTGATTGTACAGGTTGCAATTTGTCCTGAGGATGAACGGGAAGACGCGGAACCAACGAGAGACGAGCCCTAGGTGTTGGGACAGGCATAGGTCACTCCATTTTCCCATCAGGAAGAAGAATGAACCACAGGCTCAGCCTGCCCCCCAGAACCAAAATAGGGCCTGAAGCAATCCTGCGCTTTTGCGGCCAGCTCCCAAAAAAGCGAGGAGACAAATGGAGCTCAGGGGCACTGCAATTCACAAACGTGCAGAGTTATAAATGAGAACTCTCGTCCACAAATATATTGAGGGAAGGCAACGAAGAGGATTTGAAAGCAAGGCAGATTTGCAGGAAACAGATTTCAGGAGGTAGATTCGACTCGCCTTTAAAGCACATGAAAAGCGGCAAAACGTTGACAATGATGCCCTTGGCCAAAAAGGGCGTATGCGTTTTTTCCTGAATATATTCAGGAAAAAACGCATACGCCCTTTTTGGCCAACCAAGCAAGCCGGAAGGGCAAATCAGCGCTACAAAGAAGTCTCGCTTGCCCTCGGTCAAAAGGGCCATGCTGAACAAACAGTAAAAACCAGAAAAGCAGGACAGGCCATGGAGACATGGGAGCCTTGCTACGCTGATGGGCGGGATGTAAATTGCCAACAGGCACTCTGGAGAAGAGTATGGTGTGTCCTGAAACAAGTAATAAACACAGCGTAGAGAGCATAGGGCACTTCCACTCAAGGGCGTATAAATTGGGAAAACTAAAAATCAACAAGACACAGGCACCCTAAAGTTTACGGCTGCTCTGTTTCCAAGAACCTCCACTTCGGTACACCATCAATATCCCAGGAAAGAGAAAAATGGATAAAGAAATGGTGGTACTTGGCACAATGGAATATCACTCAGCCATGAAATCAATGTCATAAGGCTAGTTATCAGCATGATGAGTGGATTTAGGTACGATGATTCTAAGTGAAATAAGTCACACAGAAAAAGACACTTATCCTAAGATATCGCTTATAGAGGGAATGTCAAAATCGCTACACTTGAACTGAATTACAAAACAGAACAGATTCACACCTTTAGAAGACACACTATGGCTGCTTAACGGGAAAGGTGAGGTGGGGTGATGCATAAAACAAGGGTTTGAAATTAGCTCAGACACCGTTCCATAAGCCAAATATGTAATAGACAAGGCCTACTCCCTGCTCAGTGAACTGGACTCAACACCCCCTAGTCACCGCACAAGAATATATCTGACTAGTATGAATCTGAAAACCTATGTATCGATATCTCTCTGCAAGTGAATCAAGAGGGTGTAAAGCGGCATAAACACAGCAGGGAAAAGCAGCCAAACCCCATTCTAAACATACATTACTTTAAAAAACCCACAAAACAAAGACAGTGAAAGAGAGAGAAATTCTTACAAAATCCGTTCAGGGTCTCTGATGCAACCTGGATTGACCATATCTAGACCCACAGCTGGATGAGACATAAGGCTGGACACTCTTGGGGCTGAGAGGATTGGTGAGGTTGGGTGAGCAAATGCAGATACTTTAAAGTAACACTGCGGGGAACACACCCCATGGGTCTCAAATCTCCAGGTACAAGGGCATCTTCCTACATCAAAACATGCATGGGAAACCCAGAAGATGGTATGCCATGAGATCGGGAAAGGTTTCTAAACTGCACCTCATTTCTCCTCTCCTTGTGCTCGGGTTCACCATTCCAGCTGCTTGACTAACCATCTCCCTACTTGGAGAATCAGCACCTTTAACCTCCTGATTGTACAGGTTGCAATTTGTCCTGAGGATGAACGGGAAGACGCGGAACCAACGAGAGACGAGCCCTAGGTGTTGGGACAGGCATAGGTCACTCCATTATCTCATCAGGAAGAAGAATGAACCACAGGCTCAGCCTGCCCCCCAGAACCAAAATAGGGCCTGAAGCAATCCTGCGCTTTTGCGGCCAGCTCCCAAAAAAGCGAGGAGACAAATGGAGCTCAGGGGCACTGCAATTCACAAACGTGCAGAGTTATAAATGAGAACTCTCGTCCACAAATATATTGAGGGAAGGCAACGAAGAGGATTTGAAAGCAAGGCAGATTTGCAGGAAACAGATTTCAGGAGGTAGATTCGACTCGCCTTTAAAGCACATGAAAAGCGGCAAAACGTTGACAATGATGCCCTTGGCCAAAAAGGGCGTATGCGTTTTTTCCTGAATATATTCAGGAAAAAACGCATACGCCCTTTTTGGCCAACCAAGCAAGCCGGAAGGGCAAATCAGCGCTACAAAGAAGTCTCGCTTGCCCTCGGTCAAAAGGGCCATGCTGAACAAAGTGTAAAAACCAGAAAAGCAGGACAGGCCATGGAGACATGGGAGCCTTGCTACGCTGATGGGCGGGATGTAAATTGCCAACAGGCACTCTGGAGAAGAGTACGGTGTGTCCTGAAACAAGTAATAAACACAGCGTAGAGAGCATAGGGCACTTCCACTCATGGGCGTAGAAATTGGGAAAACTAAAAGTCAACAAGACACAGGCACCCTAAAGTTTACGGCTGCTCTGTTTCCAAGAACCTCCACTTCGGTACACCTTCAATATCCCAGGAAAGAGAAAAATGGATAAAGAAATGGTGGTACTTGGCACAGTGGAATATCACTCAGCCATGAAATCAATGTCATAAGGCTAGTTAGCAGCATGATGAGTGGATTTAGATACGATGATTCTAAGTGAAATAAGTCACACAGAAAAAGACACTTATCCTAAGATATCGCTTATAGAGGGAATGTCAAAATCGCTACACTTGAACTGAATTACAAAACAGAACAGAGTCACACCTTTAGAAGACACACTATGGCTGCTTAACGGGAAAGGTGAGGTGGGGTGATGCATAAAACAAGGGTTTCAAATTAGCTCAGAGACCGCTCCATAAGCAAAATATGTAATAGACAAGGCCTACTCCCTGCTCAGTGAACTGGACTCAACACACCCTAGTCAACACACAAGAATATATCTGACTAGTAAGAATCTGAAAACCTATGTATCGATATCTCTCTGCAAGTGAATCAAGAGGGTGTAAAGCGGCATCAACACAGCAGGGAAAAGCAGCCAAGCCCGATTCTAAACATAAATTACTTTAAAAAACCCACAAAACAAAGACAGTGAAAGAGAGAGAAATTCTTACAAAATCCGTTCAGGGTCTATGATGCAACCTGGATTGACCATATCAAGACCCACAGCTGGATGAGACATAAGGCTGGACACTCTTGGGGCTGAGAGGGTTGGTGAGGTTGGGTGAGCAAATGCAGATACTTTAAAGTAACACTGCGGGGAACACACCCCATGGGTCTCAAATCTCCAGGTACAAGGGCATCTTCCTACATCAAAACATGCATGGGAAACCCAGAAGATGGTATGCCATGAGATCGGGAAAGGTTTCTAAAACGCACCTCATTTCTCCTCTCCTTGTGCTCGGGTTCGCCATTCCAGCCGCTTGACTAACCATCTCCCTACTTGGAGAATCAGCACCTTTAACCTACTGTTTCGTTCAGGTTGCAATTTGTCCTGAGGATGAACGGGAAGACGCGGAACCAACGAGAGACGAGCCCTAGGTGTTGGGACAGGCATAGGTCACTCCATTTTCCCATCAGGAAGAAGAATGAACCACAGGCTCAGCCTGCCCCCCAGAACCAAAATAGGGCCTGAAGCAATCCTGCGCTTTTGCGGCCAGCTCCCAAAAAAGCGAGGAGACAAATGGAGCTCAGGGGCACTGCAATTCACAAACGTGCAGAGTTATAAATGAGAACTCTCGTCCACAAATATATTGAGGGAAGGCAACGAAGAGGATTTGAAAGCAAGGCAGATTTGCAGGAAACAGATTTCAGGAGGTAGATTCCACTCGCCTTTAAAGCACATGAAAAGCGGCAAAACGTTAACAATGATGCCCTTGGCCAAAAAGGGCGTATGCGTTTTTTCCTGAATATATTCAGGAAAAAACGCATACGCCCTTTTTGGCCAACCAAGCAAGCCGGAAGGGCAAATCAGCGCTACAAAGAAGTCTCGCTTGCCCTCGGTCAAAAGGGCCATGCTGAACAAACAGTAAAAACCAGAAAAGCAGGACAGGCCATGGAGACATGGGAGCCTTGCTACGCTGATGGGCGGGATGTAAATTGCCAACAGGCACTCTGGAGAAGAGTACGGTGTGTCCTGAAACAAGTAATAAACACAGCGTAGAGAGCATAGGGCACTTCCACTCAAGGGCGTATAAATTGGGAAAACTAAAAATCAACAAGACACAGGCACCCTAAAGTTTACGGCTGCTCTGTTTCCAAGAACCTCCACTTCGGTACACCATCAATATCCCAGGAAAGAGAAAAATGGATAAAGAAATGGTGGTACTTGGCACAATGGAATATCACTCAGCCATGAAATCAATGTCATAAGGCTAGTTAGCAGCATGATGAGTGGATTTAGGTACGATGATTCTAAGTGAAATAAGTCACACAGAAAAAGACACTTATCCTAAGATATCGCTTATAGAGGGAATGTCAAAATCGCTACACTTGAACTGAATTACAAAACAGAACAGAGTCACACCTTTAGAAGACACACTATGGCTGCTTAACGGGAAAGGTGAGGTGGGGTGATGCATAAAACAAGGGTTTGAAATTAGCTCAGACACCGCTCCATAAGCCAAATATGTAATAGACAAGGCCTACTCCCTGCTCAGTGAACTGGACTCAACACCCCCTAGTCACCGCACAAGAATATATCTGACTAGTATGAATCTGAAAACCTATGTATCGATATCTCTCTGCAAGTGAATCAAGAGGGTGTAAAGCGGCATAAACACAGCAGGGAAAAGCAGCCAAACCCCATTCTAAACATACATTACTTTAAAAAACCCACAAAGCAAAGACAGTGAAAGAGAGAGAAATTCTTACAAAATCCGTTCAGGGTCTCTGATGCAACCTGGATTGACCATATCTAGACCCACAGCTGGATGAGACATAAGGCTGGACACTCTTGGGGCTGAGAGGATTGGTGAGGTTGGGTGAGCAAATGCAGATACTTTAAAGTAACACTGCGGGGAACACACCCCATGGGTCTCAAATCTCCAGGTACAAGGGCATCTTCCTACATCAAAACATGCATGGGAAACCCAGAAGATGGTATGCCATGAGATCGGGAAAGGTTTCTAAACTGCACCTCATTTCTCCTCTCCTTGTGCTCGGGTTCACCATTCCAGCTGCTTGACTAACCATCTCCCTACTTGGAGAATCAGCACCTTTAACCTCCTGATTGTACAGGTTGCAATTTGTCCTGAGGATGAACGGGAAGACGCGGAACCAACGAGAGACGAGCCCTAGGTGTTGGGACAGGCATAGGTCACTCCATTTTCTCATCAGGAAGAAGAATGAACCACAGGCTCAGCCTGCCCCCCAGAACCAAAATAGGGCCTGAAGCAATCCTGCGCTTTTGCGGCCAGCTCCCAAAAAAGCGAGGAGACAAATGGAGCTCAGGGGCA
This sequence comes from Eubalaena glacialis, assembly GCF_028564815.1. Taxonomy (NCBI): domain Eukaryota; kingdom Metazoa; phylum Chordata; class Mammalia; order Artiodactyla; family Balaenidae; genus Eubalaena; species Eubalaena glacialis. Next base: position 111,827 of record NW_026871358.1, on the reverse strand, counting down.
CTGCAATTCACAAACGTGCAGAGTTATAAATGAGAACTCTCGTCCACAAATATATTGAGGGAAGGCAACGAAGAGGATTTGAAAGCAAGGCAGATTTGCAGGAAACAGATTTCAGGAGGTAGATTCGACTCGCCTTTAAAGCACATGAAAAGCGGCAAAACGTTGACAATGATGCCCTTGGCCAAAAAGGGCGTATGCGTTTTTTCCTGAATATATTCAGGAAAAAACGCATACGCCCTTTTTGGCCAACCAAGCAAGCCGGAAGGGCAAATCAGCGCTACAAAGAAGTCTCGCTTGCCCTCGGTCAAAAGGGCCATGCTGAACAAAGTGTAAAAACCAGAAAAGCAGGACAGGCCATGGAGACATGGGAGCCTTGCTACGCTGATGGGCGGGATGTAAATTGCCAACAGGCACTCTGGAGAAGAGTACGGTGTGTCCTGAAACAAGTAATAAACACAGCGTAGAGAGCATAGGGCACTTCCACTCATGGGCGTAGAAATTGGGAAAACTAAAAGTCAACAAGACACAGGCACCCTAAAGTTTACGGCTGCTCTGTTTCCAAGAACCTCCACTTCGGTACACCTTCAATATCCCAGGAAAGAGAAAAATGGATAAAGAAATGGTGGTACTTGGCACAGTGGAATATCACTCAGCCATGAAATCAATGTCATAAGGCTAGTTAGCAGCATGATGAGTGGATTTAGATACGATGATTGTAAGTGAAATAAGTCACACAGAAAAAGACACTTATCCTAAGATATCACTTATAGAGGGAATGTCAAAATCGCTACACTTGAACTGAATTACAAAACAGAACAGAGTCACACCTTTAGAAGACACACTATGGCTGCTTAACCGGAAAGGTGAGGTGGGGTGATGCATAAAACAAGGGTTTCAAATTAGCTCAGAGACCGCTCCATAAGCAAAATATGTAATAGACAAGGCCTACTCCCTGCTCAGTGAACTGGACTCAACACACCCTAGTCAACACACAAGAATATATCTGACTAGTAAGAATCTGAAAACCTATGTATCGATATCTCTCTGCAAGTGAATCAAGAGGGTGTAAAGCGGCATCAACACAGCAGGGAAAAGCAGCCAAGCCCGATTCTAAACATAAATTACTTTAAAAAACCCACAAAACAAAGACAGTGAAAGGGAGAGAAATTCTTACAAAATCCGTTCAGGGTCTATGATGCAACCTGGATTGACCATATCAAGACCAACAGCTGGATGAGACATAAGGCTGGACACTCTTGGGGCTGAGAGGGTTGGTGAGGTTGGGTGAGCAAATGCAGATACTTTAAAGTAACACTGCGGGGAACACACCCCATGGGTCTCAAATCTCCAGGTACAAGGGAATCTTCCTACATCAAAACATGCATGGGAAACCCAGAAGATGGTATGCCATGAGATCGGGAAAGGTTTCTAAAACGCACCTCATTTCTCCTCTCCTTGTGCTCGGGTTCGCCATTCCAGCCGCTTGACTAACCATCTCCCTACTTGGAGAATCAGCACCTTTAACCTCCTGATTGTACAGGTTGCAATTTGTCCTGAGGATGAACGGGAAGACGCGGAACCAACGAGAGACGAGCCCTAGGTGTTGGGACAGGCATAGGTCACTCCATTTTCCCATCAGGAAGAAGAATGAACCACAGGCTCAGCCTGCCCCCCAGAACCAAAATAGGGCCTGAAGCAATCCTGCGCTTTTGCGGCCAGCTCCCAAAAAAGCGAGGAGACAAATGGAGCTCAGGGGCACTGCAATTCACAAACGTGCAGAGTTATAAATGAGAACTCTCGTCCACAAATATATTGAGGGAAGGCAACGAAGAGGATTTGAAAGCAAGGCAGATTTGCAGGAAACAGATTTCAGGAGGTAGATTCCACTCGCCTTTAAAGCACATGAAAAGCGGCAAAACGTTGACAATGATGCCCTTGGCCAAAAAGGGCGTATGCGTTTTTTCCTGAATATATTCAGGAAAAAACGCATACGCCCTTTTTGGCCAACCAAGCAAGCCGGAAGGGCAAATCAGCGCTACAAAGAAGTCTCGCTTGCCCTCGGTCAAAAGGGCCATGCTGAACAAACAGTAAAAACCAGAAAAGCAGGACAGGCCATGGAGACATGGGAGCCTTGCTACGCTGATGGGCGGGATGTAAATTGCCAACAGGCACTCTGGAGAAGAGTACGGTGTGTCCTGAAACAAGTAATAAACACAGCGTAGAGAGCATAGGGCACTTCCACTCAAGGGCGTATAAATTGGGAAAACTAAAAATCAACAAGACACAGGCACCCTAAAGTTTACGGCTGCTCTGTTTCCAAAAACCTCCACTTCGGTACACCATCAATATCCCAGGAAAGAGAAAAATGGATAAAGAAATGGTGGTACTTGGCACAATGGAATATCACTCAGCCATGAAATCAATGTCATAAGGCTAGTTAGCAGCATGATGAGTGGATTTAGGTACGATGATTCTAAGTGAAATAAGTCACACAGAAAAAGACACTTATCCTAAGATATCGCTTATAGAGGGAATGTCAAAATCGCTACACTTGAACTGAATTACAAAACAGAACAGAGTCACACCTTTAGAAGACACACTATGGCTGCTTAACGGGAAAGGTGAGGTGGGGTGATGCATAAAACAAGGGTTTGAAATTAGCTCAGACACCGCTCCATAAGCCAAATATGTAATAGACAAGGCCTACTCCCTGCTCAGTGAACTGGACTCAACACCCCCTAGTCACCGCACAAGAATATATCTGACTAGTATGAATCTGAAAACCTATGTATCGATATCTCTCTGCAAGTGAATCAAGAGGGTGTAAAGCGGCATAAACACAGCAGGGAAAAGCAGCCAAACCCCATTCTAAACATACATTACTTTAAAAAACCCACAAAGCAAAGACAGTGAAAGAGAGAGAAATTCTTACAAAATCCGTTCAGGGTCTCTGATGCAACCTGGATTGACCATATCTAGACCCACAGCTGGATGAGACATAAGGCTGGACACTCTTGGGGCTGAGAGGATTGGTGAGGTTGGGTGAGCAAATGCAGATACTTTAAAGTAACACTGCGGGGAACACACCCCATGGGTCTCAAATCTCCAGGTACAAGGGCATCTTCCTACATCAAAACATGCATGGGAAACCCAGAAGATGGTATGCCATGAGATCGGGAAAGGTTTCTAAACTGCACCTCATTTCTCCTCTCCTTGTGCTCGGGTTCACCATTCCAGCTGCTTGACTAACCATCTCCCTACTTGGAGAATCAGCACCTTTAACCTCCTGATTGTACAGGTTGCAATTTGTCCTGAGGATGAACGGGAAGACGCGGAACGAACGAGAGACGAGCCCTAGGTGTTGGGACAGGCATAGGTCACTCCATTTTCTCATCAGGAAGAAGAATGAACCACAGGCTCAGCCTGCCCCCCAGAACCAAAATAGGGCCTGAAGCAATCCTGCGCTTTTGCGGCCAGCTCCCAAAAAAGCGAGGAGACAAATGGAGCTCAGGGGCACTGCAATTCACAAACGTGCAGAGTTATAAATGAGAACTCTCGTCCACAAATATATTGAGGGAAGGCAACGAAGAGGATTTGAAAGCAAGGCAGATTTGCAGGAAACAGATTTCAGGAGGTAGATTCGACTCGCCTTTAAAGCACATGAAAAGCGGCAACACGTTGACAATGATGCCCTTGGCCAAAAAGGGCGTATGCGTTTTTTCCTGAATATATTCAGGAAAAAACGCATACGCCCTTTTTGGCCAACCAAGCAAGCCGGAAGGGCAAATCAGCGCTACAAAGAAGTCTCGCTTGCCCTCGGTCAAAAGGGCCATGCTGAACAAAGTGTAAAAACCAGAAAAGCAGGACAGGCCATGGAGACATGGGAGCCTTGCTACGCTGATGGGCGGGATGTAAATTGCCAACAGGCACTCTGGAGAAGAGTACGGTGTGTCCTGAAACAAGTAATAAACACAGCGTAGAGAGCATAGGGCACTTCCACTCATGGGCGTATAAATTGGGAAAACTAAAAGTCAACAAGACACAGGCACCCTAAAGTTTACGGCTGCTCTGTTTCCAAGAACCTCCACTTCGGTACACCTTCAATATCCCAGGAAAGAGAAAAATGGATAAAGAAATGGTGGTACTTGGCACAGTGGAATATCACTCAGCCATGAAATCAATGTCATAAGGCTAGTTAGCAGCATGATGAGTGGATTTAGGTACGATGATTCTAAGTGAAATAAGTCACACAGAAAAAGACACTTATCCTAAGATATCGCTTATAGAGGGAATGTCAAAATCGCTACACTTGAACTGAATTACAAAACAGAACAGAGTCACACCTTTAGAAGACACACTATGGCTGCTTAACGGGAAAGGTGAGGTGGGGTGATGCATAAAACAAGGGTTTGAAATTAGCTCAGACACCGCTCCATAAGCCAAATATGTAATAGACAAGGCCTACTCCCTGCTCAGTGAACTGGACTCAACACCCCCTAGTCACCGCACAAGAATATATCTGACTAGTATGAATCTGAAAACCTATGTATCGATATCTCTCTGCAAGTGAATCAAGAGGGTGTAAAGCGGCATAAACACAGCAGGGAAAAGCAGCCAAACCCCATTCTAAACATACATTACTTTAAAAAACCCACAAAGCAAAGACAGTGAAAGAGAGAGAAATTCTTACAAAATCCGTTCAGGGTCTCTGATGCAACCTGGATTGACCATATCTAGACCCACAGCTGGATGAGACATAAGGCTGGACACTCTTGGGGCTGAGAGGATTGGTGAGGTTGGGTGAGCAAATGCAGATACTTTAAAGTAACACTGCGGGGAACACACCCCATGGGTCTCAAATCTCCAGGTACAAGGGCATCTTCCTACATCAAAACATGCATGGGAAACCCAGAAGATGGTATGCCATGAGATCGGGAAAGGTTTCTAAACTGCACCTCATTTCTCCTCTCCTTGTGCTCGGGTTCACCATTCCAGCTGCTTGACTAACCATCTCCCTACTTGGAGAATCAGCACCTTTAACCTCCTGATTGTACAGGTTGCAATTTGTCCTGAGGATGAACGGGAAGACGCGGAACCAACGAGAGACGAGCCCTAGGTGTTGGGACAGGCATAGGTCACTCCATTTTCTCATCAGGAAGAAGAATGAACCACAGGCTCAGCCTGCCCCCCAGAACCAAAATAGGGCCTGAAGCAATCCTGCGCTTTTGCGGCCAGCTCCCAAAAAAGCGAGGAGACAAATGGAGCTCAGGGGCACTGCAATTCACAAACGTGCAGAGTTATAAATGAGAACTCTCGTCCACAAATATATTGAGGGAAGGCAACGAAGAGGATTTGAAAGCAAGGCAGATTTGCAGGAAACAGATTTCAGGAGGTAGATTCGACTCGCCTTTAAAGCACATGAAAAGCGGCAAAACGTTGACAATGATGCCCTTGGCCAAAAAGGGCGTATGCGTTTTTTCCTGAATATATTCAGGAAAAAACGCATACGCCCTTTTTGGCCAACCAAGCAAGCCGGAAGGGCAAATCAGCGCTACAAAGAAGTCTCGCTTGCCCTCGGTCAAAAGGGCCATGCTGAACAAAGTGTAAAAACCAGAAAAGCAGGACAGGCCATGGAGACATGGGAGCCTTGCTACGCTGATGGGCGGGATGTAAATTGCCAACAGGCACTCTGGAGAAGAGTACGGTGTGTCCTGAAACAAGTAATAAACACAGCGTAGAGAGCATAGGGCACTTCCACTCATGGGCGTATAAATTGGGAAAACTAAAAGTCAACAAGACACAGGCACCCTAAAGTTTACGGCTGCTCTGTTTCCAAGAACCTCCACTTCGGTACACCTTCAATATCCCAGGAAAGAGAAAAATGGATAAAGAAATGGTGGTACTTGGCACAGTGGACTATCACTCAGCCATGAAATCAATGTCATAAGGCTAGTTAGCAGCATGATGAGTGGATTTAGATACGATGATTCTAAGTGAAATAAGTCACACAGAAAAAGACACTTATCCTAAGATATCTCTTATAGAGGGAATGTCAAAATCGCTACACTTGAACTGAATTACAAAACAGAACAGAGTCACACCTTTAGAAGACACACTATGGCTGCTTAACGGGAAAGGTGAGGTGGGGTGATGCATAAAACAAGGGTTTGGACTTAGCTCAGACACCGCTCCATAAGCCAAATATGTAATAGACAAGGCCTACTCCCTGCTCAGTGAACTGGACTCAACACCCCCTAGTCACCGCACAAGAATATATCTGACTAGTATGAATCTGAAAACCTATGTATCGATATCTCTCTGCAAGTGAATCAAGAGGGTGTAAAGCGGCATAAACACAGCAGGGAAAAGCAGCCAAACCCCATTCTAAACATACATTACTTTAAAAAACCCACAAAGCAAAGACAGTGAAAGAGAGAGAAATTCTTACAAAATCCGTTCAGGGTCTATGATGCAACCTGGATTGACCATATCTAGACCCACAGCTGGATGAGACATAAGGCTGGACACTCTTGGGGCTGAGAGGATTGGTGAGGTTGGGTGAGCAAATGCAGATACTTTAAAGTAATACCGCGGGGTACCCACCCCATGGGTCTCAAATCTCCAGGTACAAGGGAATCTTCCCACATCAAAACATGCATGGGAAACCCAGAAGATGGTATGCCATGAGATCGGGAAAGGTTTCTAAACTGCACCTCATTTCTCCTCTCCTTGTGCTCGGGTTCACCATTCCAGCTGCTTGACTAACCATCTCCCTACTTGGAGAATCAGCACCTTTAACCTCCTGATTGTACAGGTTGCAATTTGTCCTGAGGATGAACGGGAAGACGCGGAACCAACGAGAGACGAGCCCTAGGTGTTGGGACAGGCATAGGTCACTCCATTTTCTCATCAGGAAGAAGAATGAACCACAGGCTCAGCCTGCCCCCCAGAACCAAAATAGGGCCTGAAGCAATCCTGCGCTTTTGCGGCCAGCTCCCAAAAAAGCGAGGAGACAAATGGAGCTCAGGGGCACTGCAATTCACAAACGTGCAGAGTTATAAATGAGAACTCTCGTCCACAAATATATTGAGGGAAGGCAACGAAGAGGATTTGAAAGCAAGGCAGATTTGCAGGAAACAGATTTCAGGAGGTAGATTCGACTCGCCTTTAAAGCACATGAAAAGCGGCAAAACGTTGACAATGATGCCCTTGGCCAAAAAGGGCGTATGCGTTTTTTCCTGAATATATTCAGGAAAAAACGCATACGCCCTTTTTGGCCAACCAAGCAAGCCGGAAGGGCAAATCAGCGCTACAAAGAAGTCTCGCTTGCCCTCGGTCAAAAGGGCCATGCTGAACAAAGTGTAAAAACCAGAAAAGCAGGACAGGCCATGGAGACATGGGAGCCTTGCTACGCTGATGGGCGGGATGTAAATTGCCAACAGGCACTCTGGAGAAGAGTACGGTGTGTCCTGAAACAAGTAATAAACACAGCGTAGAGAGCATAGGGCACTTCCACTCATGGGCGTAGAAATTGGGAAAACTAAAAGTCAACAAGACACAGGCACCCTAAAGTTTACGGCTGCTCTGTTTCCAAGAACCTCCACTTCGGTACACCTTCAATATCCCAGGAAAGAGAAAAATGGATAAAGAAATGGTGGTACTTGGCACAGTGGACTATCACTCAGCCATGAAATCAATGTCATAAGGCTAGTTAGCAGCATGATGAGTGGATTTAGATACGATGATTCTAAGTGAAATAAGTCACACAGAAAAAGACACTTATCCTAAGATATCGCTTATAGAGGGAATGTCAAAATCGCTACACTTGAACTGAATTACAAAACAGAACAGAGTCACACCTTTAGAAGACACACTATGGCTGCTTAACGGGAAAGGTGAGGTGGGGTGATGCATAAAACAAGGGTTTCAAATTAGCTCAGAGACCGCTCCATAAGCAAAATATGTAATAGACAAGGCCTACTCCCTGCTCAGTGAACTGGACTCAACACACCCTAGTCAACACACAAGAATATATCTGACTAGTAAGAATCTGAAAACCTATGTATCGATATCTCTCTGCAAGTGAATCAAGAGGGTGTAAAGCGGCATCAACACAGCAGGGAAAAGCAGCCAAGCCCGATTCTAAACATAAATTACTTTAAAAAACCCACAAAACAAAGACAGTGAAAGAGAGAGAAATTCTTACAAAATCCGTTCAGGGTCTATGATGCAACCTGGATTGACCATATCAAGACCCACAGCTGGATGAGACATAAGGCTGGACACTCTTGGGGCTGAGAGGGTTGGTGAGGTTGGGTGAGCAAATGCAGATACTTTAAAGTAACACTGCGGGGAACACACCCCATGGGTCTCAAATCTCCAGGTACAAGGGAATCTTCCTACATCAAAACATGCATGGGAAACCCAGAAGATGGTATGCCATGAGATCGGGAAAGGTTTCTAAAACGCACCTCATTTCTCCTCTCCTTGTGCTCGGGTTCGCCATTCCAGCCGCTTGACTAACCATCCCCCTACTTGGAGAATCAGCACCTTTAACCTCCTGATTGTACAGGTTGCAATTTGTCCTGAGGATGAACGGGAAGACGCGGAACCAACGAGAGACGAGCCCTAGGTGTTGGGACAGGCATAGGTCACTCCATTTTCCCATCAGGAAGAAGAATGAACCACAGGCTCAGCCTGCCCCCCAGAACCAAAATAGGGCCTGAAGCAATCCTGCGCTTTTGCGGCCAGCTCCCAAAAAAGCGAGGAGACAAATGGAGCTCAGGGGCACTGCAATTCACAAACGTGCAGAGTTATAAATGAGAACTCTCGTCCACAAATATATTGAGGGAAGGCAACGAAGAGGATTTGAAAGCAAGGCAGATTTGCAGGAAACAGATTTCAGGAGGTAGATTCGACTCGCCTTTAAAGCACATGAAAAGCGGCAAAACGTTGACAATGATGCCCTTGGCCAAAAAGGGCGTATGCGTTTTTTCCTGAATATATTCAGGAAAAAACGCATACGCCCTTTTTGGCCAACCAAGCAAGCCGGAAGGGCAAATCAGCGCTACAAAGAAGTCTCGCTTGCCCTCGGTCAAAAGGGCCATGCTGAACAAACAGTAAAAACCAGAAAAGCAGGACAGGCCATGGAGACATGGGAGCCTTGCTACGCTGATGGGCGGGATGTAAATTGCCAACAGGCACTCTGGAGAAGAGTACGGTGTGTCCTGAAACAAGTAATAAACACAGCGTAGAGAGCATAGGGCACTTCCACTCAAGGGCGTATAAATTGGGAAAACTAAAAATCAACAAGACACAGGCACCCTAAAGTTTACGGCTGCTCTGTTTCCAAGAACCTCCACTTCGGTACACCATCAATATCCCAGGAAAGAGAAAAATGGATAAAGAAATGGTGGTACTTGGCACAATGGAATATCACTCAGCCATGAAATCAATGTCATAAGGCTAGTTAGCAGCATGATGAGTGGATTTAGGTACGATGATTCTAAGTGAAATAAGTCACACAGAAAAAGACACTTATCCTAAGATATCGCTTATAGAGGGAATGTCAAAATCGCTACACTTGAACTGAATTACAAAACAGAACAGAGTCACACCTTTAGAAGACACACTATGGCTGCTTAACGGGAAAGGTGAGGTGGGGTGATGCATAAAACAAGGGTTTGAAATTAGCTCAGACACCGCTCCATAAGCCAAATATGTAATAGACAAGGCCTACTCCCTGCTCAGTGAACTGGACTCAACACCCCCTAGTCACCGCACAAGAATATATCTGACTAGTATGAATCTGAAAACCTATGTATCGATATCTCTCTGCAAGTGAATCAAGAGGGTGTAAAGCGGCATAAACACAGCAGGGAAAAGCAGCCAAACCCCATTCTAAACATACATTACTTTAAAAAACCCACAAAGCAAAGACAGTGAAAGAGAGAGAAATTCTTACAAAATCCGTTCAGGGTCTCTGATGCAACCTGGATTGACCATATCTAGACCCACAGCTGGATGAGACATAAGGCTGGACACTCTTGGGGCTGAGAGGATTGGTGAGGTTGGGTGAGCAAATGCAGATACTTTAAAGTAACACTGCGGGGAACACACCCCATGGGTCTCAAATCTCCAGGTACAAGGGCATCTTCCTACATCAAAACATGCATGGGAAACCCAGAAGATGGTATGCCATGAGATCGGGAAAGGTTTCTAAACTGCACCTCATTTCTCCTCTCCTTGTGCTCGGGTTCACCATTCCAGCTGCTTGACTAACCATCTCCCTACTTGGAGAATCAGCACCTTTAACCTCCTGATTGTACAGGTTGCAATTTGTCCTGAGGATGAACGGGAAGACGCGGAACCAACGAGAGACGAGCCCTAGGTGTTGGGACAGGCATAGGTCACTCCATTTTCTCATCAGGAAGAAGAATGAACCACAGGCTCAGCCTGCCCCCCAGAACCAAAATAGGGCCTGAAGCAATCCTGCGCTTTTGCGGCCAGCTCCCAAAAAAGCGAGGAGACAAATGGAGCTCAGGGGCACTGCAATTCACAAACGTGCAGAGTTATAAATGAGAACTCTCGTCCACAAATATATTGAGGGAAGGCAACGAAGAGGATTTGAAAGCAAGGCAGATTTGCAGGAAACAGATTTCAGGAGGTAGATTCGACTCGCCTTTAAAGCACATGAAAAGCGGCAAAACGTTGACAATGATGCCCTTGGCCAAAAAGGGCGTATGCGTTTTTTCCTGAATATATTCAGGAAAAAACGCATACGCCCTTTTTGGCCAACCAAGCAAGCCGGAAGGGCAAATCAGCGCTACAAAGAAGTTTCGCTTGCCCTCGGTCAAAAGGGCCATGCTGAACAAAGTGTAAAAACCAGAAAAGCAGGACAGGCCATGGAGACATGGGAGCCTTGCTACGCTGATGGGCGGGATGTAAATTGCCAACAGGCACTCTGGAGAAGAGTACGGTGTGTCCTGAAACAAGTAATAAACACAGCGTAGAGAGCATAGGGCACTTCCACTCATGGGCGTATAAATTGGGAAAACTAAAAGTCAACAAGACACAGGCACCCTAAAGTTTACGGCTGCTCTGTTTCCAAGAACCTCCACTTCGGTACACCTTCAATATCCCAGGAAAGAGAAAAATGGATAAAGAAATGGTGGTACTTGGCACAGTGGAATATCACTCAGCCATGAAATCAATGTCATAAGGCTAGTTAGCAGCATGATGAGTGGATTTAGATACGATGATTCTAAGTGAAATAAGTCACACAGAAAAAGACACTTATCCTAAGATATCGCTTATAGAGGGAATGTCAAAATCGCTACACTTGAACTGAATTACAAAACAGAACAGAGTCACACCTTTAGAAGACACACTATGGCTGCTTAACGGGAAAGGTGAGGTGGGGTGATGCATAAAACAAGGGTTTGAAATTAGCTCAGAGACCGCTCCATAAGCCAAATATGTAATAGACAAGGCCTACTCCCTGCTCAGTGAACTGGACTCAACACACCCTAGTCAACACACAAGAATATATCTGACTAGTAAGAATCTGAAAACCTATGTATCGATATCTCTCTGCAAGTGAATCAAGAGGGTGTAAAGCGGCATCAACACAGCAGGGAAAAGCAGCCAAGCCCGATTCTAAACATAAATTACTTTAAAAAACCCACAAAACAAAGACAGTTGAAGAGAGAGAAATTCTTACAAAATCCGTTCAGGGTCTATGATGCAACCTGGATTGACCATATCAAGACCCACAGCTGGATGAGACATAAGGCTGGACACTCTTGGGGCTGAGAGGGTTGGTGAGGTTGGGTGAGCAAATGCAGATACTTTAAAGTAACACTGCGGGGAACACACCCCATGGGTCTCAAATCTCCAGGTACAAGGGAATCTTCCTACATCAAAACATGCATGGGAAACCCAGAAGATGGTATGCCATGAGATCGGGAAAGGTTTCTAAAACGCACCTCATTTCTCCTCTCCTTGTGCTCGGGTTCGCCATTCCAGCCGCTTGACTAACCATCTCCCTACTTGGAGAATCAGCACCTTTAACCTCCTGATTGTACAGGTTGCAATTTGTCCTGAGGATGAACGGGAAGACGCGGAACCAACGAGAGACGAGCCCTAGGTGTTGGGACAGGCATAGGTCACTCCATTTTCCCATCAGGAAGAAGAATGAACCACAGGCTCAGCCTGCCCCCCAGAACCAAAATAGGGCCTGAAGCAATCCTGCGCTTTTGCGGCCAGCTCCCAAAAAAGCGAGGAGACAAATGGAGCTCAGGGGCACTGCAATTCACAAACGTGCAGAGTTATAAATGAGAACTCTCGTCCACAAATATATTGAGGGAAGGCAACGAAGAGGATTTGAAAGCAAGGCAGATTTGCAGGAAACAGATTTCAGGAGGTAGATTCGACTCGCCTTTAAAGCACATGAAAAGCGGCAAAACGTTGACAATGATGCCCTTGGCCAAAAAGGGCGTATGCGTTTTTTCCTGAATATATTCAGGAAAAAACGCATACGCCCTTTTTGGCCAACCAAGCAAGCCGGAAGGGCAAATCAGCGCTACAAAGAAGTCTCGCTTGCCCTCGGTCAAAAGGGCCATGCTGAACAAACAGTAAAAACCAGAAAAGCAGGACAGGCCATGGAGACATGGGAGCCTTGCTACGCTGATGGGCGGGATGTAAATTGCCAACAGGCACTCTGGAGAAGAGTACGGTGTGTCCTGAAACAAGTAATAAACACAGCGTAGAGAGCATAGGGCACTTCCACTCAAGGGCGTATAAATTGGGAAAACTAAAAATCAACAAGACACAGGCACCCTAAAGTTTACGGCTGCTCTGTTTCCAAGAACCTCCACTTCGGTACACCTTCAATATCCCAGGAAAGAGAAAAATGGATAAAGAAATGGTGGTACTTGGCACAATGGAATATCACTCAGCCATGAAATCAATGTCATAAGGCTAGTTAGCAGCATGATGAGTGGATTTAGGTACGATGATTCTAAGTGAAATAAGTCACACAGAAAAAGACACTTATCCTAAGATATCGCTTATAGAGGGAATGTCAAAATCGCTACACTTGAACTGAATTACAAAACAGAACAGAGTCACACCTTTAGAAGACACACTATGGCTGCTTAACGGGAAAGGTGAGGTGGGGTGATGCATAAAACAAGGGTTTGAAATTAGCTCAGACACCGCTCCATAAGCCAAATATGTAATAGACAAGGCCTACTCCCTGCTCAGTGAACTGGACTCAACACCCCCTAGTCACCGCACAAGAATATATCTGACTAGTATGAATCTGAAAACCTATGTATCGATATCTCTCTGCAAGTGAATCAAGAGGGTGTAAAGCGGCATAAACACAGCAGGGAAAAGCAGCCAAACCCCATTCTAAACATACATTACTTTAAAAAACCCACAAAGCAAAGACAGTGAAAGAGAGAGAAATTCTTACAAAATCCGTTCAGGGTCTCTGATGCAACCTGGATTGACCATATCTAGACCCACAGCTGGATGAAACATAAGGCTGGACACTCTTGGGGCTGAGAGGATTGGTGAGGTTGGGTGAGCAAATGCAGATACTTTAAAGTAACACTGCGGGGAACACACCCCATGGGTCTCAAATCTCCAGGTACAAGGGCATCTTCCTACATCAAAACATGCATGGGAAACCCAGAAGATGGTATGCCATGAGATCGGGAAAGGTTTCTAAACTGCACCTCATTTCTCCTCTCCTTGTGCTAGGGTTCACCATTCCAGCTGCTTGACTAACCATCTCCCTACTTGGAGAATCAGCACCTTTAACCTCCTGATTGTACAGGTTGCAATTTGTCCTGAGGATGAACGGGAAGACGCGGAACCAACGAGAGACGAGCCCTAGGTGTTGGGACAGGCATAGGTCACTCCATTTTCTCATCAGGAAGAAGAATGAACCACAGGCTCAGCCTGCCCCCCAGAACCAAAATAGGGCCTGAAGCAATCCTGCGCTTTTGCGGCCAGCTCCCAAAAAAGCGAGGAGACAAATGGAGCTCAGGGGCACTGCAATTCACAAACGTGCAGAGTTATAAATGAGAACTCTCGTCCACAAATATATTGAGGGAAGGCAACGAAGAGGATTTGAAAGCAAGGCAGATTTGCAGGAAACAGATTTCAGGAGGTAGATTCGACTCGCCTTTAAAGCACATGAAAAGCGGCAAAACGTTGACAATGATGCCCTTGGCCAAAAAGGGCGTATGCGTTTTTTCCTGAATATATTCAGGAAAAAACGCATACGCCCTTTTTGGCCAACCAAGCAAGCCGGAAGGGCAAATCAGCGCTACAAAGAAGTCTCGCTTGCCCTCGGTCAAAAGGGCCATGCTGAACAAAGTGTAAAAACCAGAAAAGCAGGACAGGCCATGGAGACATGGGAGCCTTGCTACGCTGATGGGCGGGATGTAAATTGCCAACAGGCACTCTGGAGAAGAGTACGGTGTGTCCTGAAACAAGTAATAAACACAGCGTAGAGAGCATAGGGCACTTCCACTCATGGGCGTAGAAATTGGGAAAACTAAAAGTCAACAAGACACAGGCACCCTAAAGTTTACGGCTGCTCTGTTTCCAAGAACCTCCACTTCGGTACACCTTCAATATCCCAGGAAAGAGAAAAATGGATAAAGAAATGGTGGTACTTGGCACAGTGGAATATCACTCAGCCATGAAATCAATGTCATAAGGCTAGTTAGCAGCATGATGAGTGGATTTAGATACGATGATTCTAAGTGAAATAAGTCACACAGAAAAAGACACTTATCCTAAGATATCGCTTATAGAGGGAATGTCAAAATCGCTACACTTGAACTCAATTACAAAACAGAACAGAGTCACACCTTTAGAAGACACACTATGGCTGCTTAACGGGAAAGGTGAGGTGGGGTGATGCATAAAACAAGGGTTTCAAATTAGCTCAGAGACCGCTCCATAAGCAAAATATGTAATAGACAAGGCCTACTCCCTGCTCAGTGAACTGGACTCAACACACCCTAGTCAACACACAAGAATATATCTGACTAGTAAGAATCTGAAAACCTATGTATCGATATCTCTCTGCAAGTGAATCAAGAGGGTGTAAAGCGGCATCAACACAGCAGAGAAAAGCAGCCAAGCCCGATTCTAAACATAAATTACTTTAAAAAACCCACAAAACAAAGACAGTGAAAGAGAGAGAAATTCTTACAAAATCCGTTCAGGGTCTATGATGCAACCTGGATTGACCATATCAAGACCCACAGCTGGATGAGACATAAGGCTGGACACTCTTGGGGCTGAGAGGGTTGGTGAGGTTGGGTGAGCAAATGCAGATACTTTAAAGTAACACTGCGGGGAACACACCCCATGGGTCTCAAATCTCCAGGTACAAGGGAATCTTCCTACATCAAAACATGCATGGGAAACCCAGAAGATGGTATGCCATGAGATCGGGAAAGGTTTCTAAAACGCACCTCATTTCTCCTCTCCTTGTGCTCGGGTTCGCCATTCCAGCCGCTTGACTAACCATCTCCCTACTTGGAGAATCAGCACCTTTAACCTACTGTTTCGTTCAGGTTGCAATTTGTCCTGAGGATGAACGGGAAGACGCGGAACCAACGAGAGACGAGCCCTAGGTGTTGGGACAGGCATAGGTCACTCCATTTTCCCATCAGGAAGAAGAATGAACCACAGGCTCAGCCTGCCCCCCAGAACCAAAATAGGGCCTGAAGCAATCCTGCGCTTTTGCGGCCAGCTCCCAAAAAAGCGAGGAGACAAATGGAGCTCAGGGGCACTGCAATTCACAAACGTGCAGAGTTATAAATGAGAACTCTCGTCCACAAATATATTGAGGGAAGGCAACGAAGAGGATTTGAAAGCAAGGCAGATTTGCAGGAAACAGATTTCAGGAGGTAGATTCGACTCGCCTTTAAAGCACATGAAAAGCGGCAAAACGTTGACAATGATGCCCTTGGCCAAAAAGGGCGTATGCGTTTTTTCCTGAATATATTCAGGAAAAAACGCATACGCCCTTTTTGGCCAACCAAGCAAGCCGGAAGGGCAAATCAGCGCTACAAAGAAGTCTCGCTTGCCCTCGGTCAAAAGGGCCATGCTGAACAAAGTGTAAAAACCAGAAAAGCAGGACAGGCCATGGAGACATGGAAGCCTTGCTACGCTGATGGGCGGGATGTAAATTGCCAACAGGCACTCTGGAGAAGAGTACGGTGTGTCCTGAAACAAGTAATAAACACAGCGTTGAGAGCATAGGGCACTTCCACTCAAGGGCGTATAAATTGGGAAAACTAAAAATCAACAAGACACAGGCACCCCAAACTTTACGGCTGCTCTGTTTACAAGAACCTCCGCTTCGGTACACCTTCAATATCCCAGGAAATAGAAAAATGGATAAAGAAATGGTGGTACTTGGCACAATGCAATATCACTCAGCCATGAAATCAATGTCATAAGGCTAGTTAGCAGCATGATGAGTGGATTTAGGTACGATGATTCTAAGTGAAATAAGTCACACAGAAAAAGGCACTTATCCTAAGATATCGCTTATAGAGGGAATGTCAAAATCGCTACTCTTGAACTGAATTACAAAACAGAAGAGAGGCACACCTTTAGAAGACACACTATGGCTGCTTAACCGGAAAGGTGAGGTGGGGTGATGCATAAAACAAGGGTTTCAAATTAGCTCAGAGACCTCTCCATAAGCCAAATATGTAATAGACAAGGCCTATTCCCTGCTCAGTGAACTGGACTCAACACACCCTAGTCACCACACAAGAATATATCTGACTAGTAAGAATCTGAAAACCTATGTATCGATATCTCTCTGCAAGTGAATCAAGAGGGTGTAAAGCGGCATCAACACAGCAGGGAAAAGCAGCCAAGCCCGATTCTAAACATAAATTACTTTAAAAAACCCACAAAACAAAGACAGTGAAAGACAGAGAAATTCTTACAAAATCCGTTCAGGGTCTATGATGCAACCTGGATTGACCATATCTAGACCCACAGCTGGATGAGACATAAGGCTGGACACTCTTGGGGCTGAGAGGATTGGTGAGGTTGGGTGAGCAAATGCAGATACTTTAAAGTAACACTGCGGGGAACACACCCCATGGGTCTCAAATCTCCAGGTACAAGGGCATCTTCCTACATCAAAACATGCATGGGAAACCCAGAAGATGGTATGCCATGAGATCGGGAAAGGTTTCTAAACTGCACCTCATTTCTCCTCTCCTTGTGCTAGGGTTCACCATTCCAGCTGCTTGACTAACCACCTCCCTACTTGGAGAATCAGCACCTTTAACCTCCTGATTGTACAGGTTGCAATTTGTCCTGAGGATGAACGGGAAGACGCGGAACCAACGAGAGACGAGCCCTAGGTGTTGGGACAGGCATAGGTCACTCCATTTTCTCATCAGGAAGAAGAATGAACCACAGGCTCAGCCTGCCCCCCAGAACCAAAATAGGGCCTGAAGCAATCCTGCGCTTTTGCGGCCAGCTCCCAAAAAAGCGAGGAGACAAATGGAGCTCAGGGGCACTGCAATTCACAAACGTGCAGAGTTATAAATGAGAACTCTCGTCCACAAATATATTGAGGGAAGGCAACGAAGAGGATTTGAAAGCAAGGCAGATTTGCAGGAAACAGATTTCAGGAGGTAGATTCGACTCGCCTTTAAAGCACATGAAAAGCGGCAAAACGTTGACAATGATGCCCTTGGCCAAAAAGGGCGTATGCGTTTTTTCCTGAATATATTCAGGAAAAAACGCATACGCCCTTTTTGGCCAACCAAGCAAGCCGGAAGGGCAAATCAGCGCTACAAAGAAGTCTCGCTTGCCCTCGGTCAAAAGGGCCATGCTGAACAAAGTGTAAAAACCAGAAAAGCAGGACAGGCCATGGAGACATGGGAGCCTTGCTACGCTGATGGGCGGGATGTAAATTGCCAACAGGCACTCTGGAGAAGAGTACGGTGTGTCCTGAAACAAGTAATAAACACAGCGTAGAGAGCATAGGGCACTTCCACTCATGGGCGTAGAAATTGGGAAAACTAAAAGTCAACAAGACACAGGCACCCTAAAGTTTACGGCTGCTCTGTTTCCAAGAACCTCCACTTCGGTACACCTTCAATATCCCAGGAAAGAGAAAAATGGATAAAGAAATGGTGGTACTTGGCACAGTGGAATATCACTCAGACATGAAATCAATGTCATAAGGCTAGTTAGCAGCATGATGAGTGGATTTAGATACGATGATTCTAAGTGAAATAAGTCACACAGAAAAAGACACTTATCCTAAGATATCGCTTATAGAGGGAATGTCAAAATCGCTACACTTGAACTGAATTGCAAAACAGAACAGAGTCACACCTTTAGAAGACACACTATGGCTGCTTAACGGGAAAGGTGAGGTGGGGTGATGCATAAAACAAGGGTTTCAAATTAGCTCAGAGACCGCTCCATAAGCAAAATATGTAATAGACAAGGCCTACTCCCTGCTCAGTGAACTGGACTCAACACACCCTAGTCAACACACAAGAATATATCTGACTAGTAAGAATCTGAAAACCTATGTATCGATATCTCTCTGCAAGTGAATCAAGAGGGTGTAAAGCGGCATCAACACAGCAGGGAAAAGCAGCCAAGCCCGATTCTAAACATAAATTACTTTAAAAAACCCACAAAACAAAGACAGTGAAAGAGAGAGAAATTCTTACAAAATCCGTTCAGGGTCTATGATGCAACCTGGATTGACCATATCAAGACCCACAGCTGGATGAGACATAAGGCTGGACACTCTTGGGGCTGAGAGGGTTGGTGAGGTTGGGTGAGCAAATGCAGATACTTTAAAGTAACACTGCGGGGAACACACCCCATGGGTCTCAAATCTCCAGGTACAAGGGCATCTTCCTACATCAAAACATGCATGGGAAACCCAGAAGATGGTATGCCATGAGATCGGGAAATGTTTCTAAACTGCACCTCATTTCGCCTCTCCTTGTGCTAGGGTTCACCATTCCAGCTGCTTGACTAACCATCTCCCTACTTGGAGAATCAGCACCTTTAACCTCCTGATTGTACAGGTTGCAATTTGTCCTGAGGATGAACGGGAAGACGCGGAACCAACGAGAGACGAGCCCTAGGTGTTGGGACAGGCATAGGTCACTCCATTTTCTCATCAGGAAGAAGAATGAACCACAGGCTCAGCCTGCCCCCCAGAACCAAAATAGGGCCTGAAGCAATCCTGCGCTTTTGCGGCCAGCTCCCAAAAAAGCGAGGAGACAAATGGAGCTCAGGGGCACTGCAATTCACAAACGTGCAGAGTTATAAATGAGAACTCTCGTCCACAAATATATTGAGGGAAGGCAACGAAGAGGATTTGAAAGCAAGGCAGATTTGCAGGAAACAGATTTCAGGAGGTAGATTCGACTCGCCTTTAAAGCACATGAAAAGCGGCAAAACGTTGACAATGATGCCCTTGGCCAAAAAGGGCGTATGCGTTTTTTCCTGAATATATTCAGGAAAAAACGCATACGCCCTTTTTGGCCAACCAAGCAAGCCGGAAGGGCAAATCAGCGCTACAAAGAAGTCTCGCTTGCCCTCGGTCAAAAGGGCCATGCTGAACAAAGTGTAAAAACCAGAAAAGCAGGACAGGCCATGGAGACATGGGAGCCTTGCTACGCTGATGGGCGGGATGTAAATTGCCAACAGGCACTCTGGAGAAGAGTACGGTGTGTCCTGAAACAAGTAATAAACACAGCGTAGAGAGCATAGGGCACTTCCACTCATGGGCGTAGAAATTGGGAAAACTAAAAGTCAACAAGACACAGGCACCCTAAAGTTTACGGCTGCTCTGTTTCCAAGAACCTCCACTTCGGTACACCTTCAATATCCCAGGAAAGAGAAAAATGGATAAAGAAATGGTGGTACTTGGCACAGTGGAATATCACTCAGCCATGAAATCAATGTCATAAGGCTAGTTAGCAGCATGATGAGTGGATTTAGATACGATGATTCTAAGTGAAATAAGTCACACAGAAAAAGACACTTATCCTAAGATATCGCTTATAGAGGGAATGTCAAAATCGCTACACTTGAACTGAATTACAAAACAGAACAGAGTCACACCTTTAGAAGACACACTATGGCTGCTTAACGGGAAAGGTGAGGTGGGGTGATGCATAAAACAAGGGTTTCAAATTAGCTCAGAGACCGCTCCATAAGCAAAATATGTAATAGACAAGGCCTACTCCCTGCTCAGTGAACTGGACTCAACACACCCTAGTCAACACACAAGAATATATCTGACTAGTAAGAATCTGAAAACCTATGTATCGATATCTCTCTGCAAGTGAATCAAGAGGGTGTAAAGCGGCATCAACACAGCAGGGAAAAGCAGCCAAGCCCGATTCTAAACATAAATTACTTTAAAAAACCCACAAAACAAAGACAGTGAAAGAGAGAGAAATTCTTACAAAATCCGTTCAGGGTCTATGATGCAACCTGGATTGACCATATCAAGACCCACAGCTGGATGAGACATAAGGCTGGACACTCTTGGGGCTGAGAGGGTTGGTGAGGTTGGGTGAGCAAATGCAGATACTTTAAAGTAACACTGCGGGGAACACACCCCATGGGTCTCAAATCTCCAGGTACAAGGGAATCTTCCTACATCAAAACATGCATGGGAAACCCAGAAGATGGTATGCCATGAGATCGGGAAAGGTTTCTAAAACGCACCTCATTTCTCCTCTCCTTGTGCTCGGGTTCGCCATTCAAGCCGCTTAACTAACCATCTCCCTACTTGGAGAATCAGCACCTTTAACCTACTGTTTCGTTCAAGTTGCAATTTGTCCTGAGGATGAACGGGAAGACGCGGAACCAACGAGAGACGAGCCCTAGGTGTTGGGACAGGCATAGGTCACTCCATTTTCCCATCAGGAAGAAGAATGAACCACAGGCTCAGCCTGCCCCCCAGAACCAAAATAGGGCCTGAAGCAATCCTGCGCTTTTGCGGCCAGCTCCCGAAAAAGCGAGGAGACAAATGGAGCTCAGGGGCACTGCAATTCACAAACGTGCAGAGTTATAAATGAGAACTCTCGTCCACAAATATATTGAGGGAAGGCAACGAAGAGGATTTGAAAGCAAGGCAGATTTGCAGGAAACAGATTTCAGGAGGTAGATTCGACTCGCCTTTAAAGCACATGAAAAGCGGCAAAACGTTGACAATGATGCCCTTGGCCAAAAAGGGCGTATGCGTTTTTTCCTGAATATATTCAGGAAAAAACGCATACGCCCTTTTTGGCCAACCAAGCAAGCCGGAAGGGCAAATCAGCGCTACAAAGAAGTCTCGCTTGCCCTCGGTCAAAAGGGCCATGCTGAACAAAGTGTAAAAACCAGAAAAGCAGGACAGGCCATGGAGACATGGAAGCCTTGCTACGCTGATGGGCGGGATGTAAATTGCCAACAGGCACTCTGGAGAAGAGTACGGTGTGTCCTGAAACAAGTAATAAACACAGCGTTGAGAGCATAGGGCACTTCCACTCATGGGCGTATAAATTGGGAAAACTAAAAATCAACAAGACACAGGCACCCCAAACTTTACGGCTGCTCTGTTTACAAGAACCTCCGCTTCGGTACACCTTCAATATCCCAGGAAATAGAAAAATGGATAAAGAAATGGTGGTATTTGGCACAATGCAATATCACTCAGCCATGAAATCAATGTCATAAGGCTAGTTAGCAGCATGATGAGTGGATTTAGGTACGATGATTCTAAGTGAAATAAGTCACACAGAAAAAGACACTTATCCTAAGATATCGCTTATAGAGGGAATGTCAAAATCGCTACTCTTGAACTGAATTACAAAACAGAACAGAGGCACACCTTTAGAAGACACACTATGGCTGCTTAACCGGAAAGGTGAGGTGGGGTGATGCATAAAACAAGGGTTTCAAATTAGCTCAGAGACCTCTCCATAAGCCAAATATGTAATAGACAAGGCCTATTCCCTGCTCAGTGAACTGGACTCAACACACCCTAGTCACCACACAAGAATATATCTGACTAGTAAGAATCTGAAAACCTATGTATCGATATCTCTCTGCAAGTGAATCAAGAGGGTGTGAAGCGGCATCAACACAGCAGGGAAAAGCAGCCAAGCCCGATTCTAAACATAAATTACTTTAAAAAACCCACAAAACAAAGACAGTGAAAGACAGAGAAATTCTTACAAAATCCGTTCAGGGTCTATGATGCAACCTGGATTGACCATATCTAGACCCACAGCTGGATGAGACATAAGGCTGGACACTCTTGGTGCTGAGAGGATTGGTGAGGTTGGGTGAGCAAATGCAGATACTTTAAAGTAACACTGCGGGGAACACACCCCATGGGTCTCAAATCTCCAGGTACAAGGGCATCTTCCTACATCAAAACATGCATGGGAAACCCAGAAGATGGTATGCCATGAGATCGGGAAAGGTTTCTAAACTGCACCTCATTTCTCCTCTCCTTGTGCTAGGGTTCACCATTCCAGCTGCTTGACTAACCATCTCCCTACTTGGAGAATCAGCACCTTTAACCTCCTGATTGTACAGGTTGCAATTTGTCCTGAGGATGAACGGGAAGACGCGGAACCAACGAGAGACGAGCCCTAGGTGTTGGGACAGGCATAGGTCACTCCATTTTCTCATCAGGAAGAAGAATGAACCACAGGCTCAGCCTGCCCCCCAGAACCAAAATAGGGCCTGAAGCAATCCTGCGCTTTTGCGGCCAGCTCCCAAAAAAGCGAGGAGACAAATGGAGCTCAGGGGCACTGCAATTCACAAACGTGCAGAGTTATAAATGAGAACTCTCGTCCACAAATATATTGAGGGAAGGCAACGAAGAGGATTTGAAAGCAAGGCAGATTTGCAGGAAACAGATTTCAGGAGGTAGATTCGACTCGCCTTTAAAGCACATGAAAAGCGGCAAAACGTTGACAATGATGCCCTTGGCCAAAAAGGGCGTATGCGTTTTTTCCTGAATATATTCAGGAAAAAACGCATACGCCCTTTTTGGCCAACCAAGCAAGCCGGAAGGGCAAATCAGCGCTACAAAGAAGTCTCGCTTGCCCTCGGTCAAAAGGGCCATGCTGAACAAAGTGTAAAAACCAGAAAAGCAGGACAGGCCATGGAGACATGGGAGCCTTGCTACGCTGATGGGCGGGATGTAAATTGCCAACAGGCACTCTGGAGAAGAGTACGGTGTGTCCTGAAACAAGTAATAAACACAGCGTAGAGAGCATAGGGCACTTCCACTCATGGGCGTAGAAATTGGGAAAACTAAAAGTCAACAAGACACAGGCACCCTAAAGTTTACGGCTGCTCTGTTTCCAAGAACCTCCACTTCGGTACACCTTCAATATCCCAGGAAAGAGAAAAATGGATAAAGAAATGGTGGTACTTGGCACAGTGGAATATCACTCAGCCATGAAATCAATGTCATAAGGCTAGTTAGCAGCATGATGAGTGGATTTAGATACGATGATTCTAAGTGAAATAAGTCACACAGAAAAAGACACTTATCCTAAGATATCGCTTATAGAGGGAATGTCAAAATCGCTACACTTGAACTGAATTACAAAACAGAACAGAGTCACACCTTTAGAAGACACACTATGGCTGCTTAACGGGAAAGGTGAGGTGGGGTGATGCATAAAACAAGGGTTTCAAATTAGCTCAGAGACCGCTCCATAAGCAAAATATGTAATAGACAAGGCCTACTCCCTGCTCAGTGAACTGGACTCAACACACCCTAGTCAACACACAAGAATATATCTGACTAGTAAGAATCTGAAAACCTATGTATCGATATCTCTCTGCAAGTGAATCAAGAGGGTGTAAAGCGGCATCAACACAGCAGGGAAAAGCAGCCAAGCCCGATTCTAAACATAAATTACTTTAAAAAACCCACAAAACAAAGACAGTGAAAGAGAGAGAAATTCTTACAAAATCCGTTCAGGGTCTATGATGCAACCAGGATTGACCATATCAAGACCCACAGCTGGATGAGACATAAGGCTGGACACTCTTGGGGCTGAGAGGGTTGGTGAGGTTGGGTGAGCAAATGCAGATACTTTAAAGTAACACTGCGGGGAACACACCCCATGGGTCTCAAATCTCCAGGTACAAGGGCATCTTCCTACATCAAAACATGCATGGGAAACCCAGAAGATGGTATGCCATGAGATCGGGAAAGGTTTCTAAAACGCACCTCATTTCTCCTCTCCTTGTGCTCGGGTTCGCCATTCCAGCCGCTTGACTAACCATCTCCCTACTTGGAGAATCAGCACCTTTAACCTCCTGATTGTACAGGTTGCAATTTGTCCTGAGGATGAACGGGAAGACGCGGAACCAACGAGAGACGAGCCCTAGGTGTTGGGACAGGCATAGGTCACTCCATTTTCCCATCAGGAAGAAGAATGAACCACAGGCTCAGCCTGCCCCCCAGAACCAAAATAGGGCCTGAAGCAATCCTGCGCTTTTGCGGCCAGCTCCCAAAAAAGCGAGGAGACAAATGGAGCTCAGGGGCACTGCAATTCACAAACGTGCAGAGTTATAAATGAGAACTCTCGTCCACAAATATATTGAGGGAAGGCAACGAAGAGGATTTGAAAGCAAGGCAGATTTGCAGGAAACAGATTTCAGGAGGTAGATTCGACTCGCCTTTAAAGCACATGAAAAGCGGCAAAACGTTGACAATGATGCCCTTGGCCAAAAAGGGCGTATGCGTTTTTTCCTGAATATATTCAGGAAAAAACGCATACGCCCTTTTTGGCCAACCAAGCAAGCCGGAAGGGCAAATCAGCGCTACAAAGAAGTCTCGCTTGCCCTCGGTCAAAAGGGCCATGCTGAACAAAGTGTAAAAACCAGAAAAGCAGGACAGGCCATGGAGACATGGGAGCCTTGCTACGCTGATGGGCGGGATGTAAATTGCCAACAGGCACTCTGGAGAAGAGTACGGTGTGTCCTGAAACAAGTAATAAACACAGCGTAGAGAGCATAGGGCACTTCCACTCATGGGCGTAGAAATTGGGAAAACTAAAAGTCAACAAGACACAGGCACCCTAAAGTTTACGGCTGCTCTGTTTCCAAGAACCTCCACTTCGGTACACCTTCAATATCCCAGGAAAGAGAAAAATGGATAAAGAAATGGTGGTACTTGGCACAGTGGAATATCACTCAGCCATGAAATCAATGTCATAAGGCTAGTTAGCAGCATGATGAGTGGATTTAGATACGATGATTCTAAGTGAAATAAGTCACACAGAAAAAGACACTTATCCTAAGATATCGCTTATAGAGGGAATGTCAAAATCGCTACACTTGAACTGAATTACAAAACAGAACAGAGTCACACCTTTAGAAGACACACTATGGCTGCTTAACGGGAAAGGTGAGGTGGGGTGATGCATAAAACAAGGGTTTCAAATTAGCTCAGAGACCGCTCCATAAGCAAAATATGTAATAGACAAGGCCTACTCCCTGCTCAGTGAACTGGACTCAACACACCCTAGTCAACACACAAGAATATATCTGACTAGTAAGAATCTGAAAACCTATGTATCGATATCTCTCTGCAAGTGAATCAAGAGGGTGTAAAGCGGCATCAACACAGCAGGGAAAAGCAGCCAAGCCCGATTCTAAACATAAATTACTTTAAGAAACCCACAAAACAAAGACAGTGAAAGAGAGAGAAATTCTTACAAAATCCGTTCAGGGTCTATGATGCAACCTGGATTGACCATATCAAGACCCACAGCTGGATGAGACATAAGGCTGGACACTCTTGGGGCTGAGAGGGTTGGTGAGGTTGGGTGAGCAAATGCAGATACTTTAAAGTAACACTGCGGGGAACACACCCCATGGGTCTCAAATCTCCAGGTACAAGGGAATCTTCCTACATCAAAACATGCATGGGAAACCCAGAAGATGGTATGCCATGAGATCGGGAAAGGTTTCTAAAACGCACCTCATTTCTCCTCTCCTTGTGCTCGGGTTCGCCATTCCAGCCGCTTGACTAACCATCTCCCTACTTGGAGAATCAGCACCTTTAACCTCCTGATTGTACAGGTTGCAATTTGTCCTGAGGATGAACGGGAAGACGCGGAACCAACGAGAGACGAGCCCTAGGTGTTGGGACAGGCATAGGTCACTCCATTTTCCCATCAGGAAGAAGAATGAACCACAGGCTCAGCCTGCCCCCCAGAACCAAAATAGGGCCTGAAGCAATCCTGCGCTTTTGCGGCCAGCTCCCAAAAAAGCGAGGAGACAAATGGAGCTCAGGGGCACTGCAATTCACAAACGTGCAGAGTTATAAATGAGAACTCTCGTCCACAAATATATTGAGGGAAGGCAACGAAGAGGATTTGAAAGCAAGGCAGATTTGCAGGAAACAGATTTCAGGAGGTAGATTCCACTCGCCTTTAAAGCACATGAAAAGCGGCAAAACGTTGACAATGATGCCCTTGGCCAAAAAGGGCGTATGCGTTTTTTCCTGAATATATTCAGGAAAAAATGCATACGCCCTTTTTGGCCAACCAAGCAAGCCGGAAGGGCAAATCAGCGCTACAAAGAAGTCTCGCTTGCCCTCGGTCAAAAGGGCCATGCTGAACAAAGTGTAAAAACCAGAAAAGCAGGACAGGCCATGGAGACATGGGAGCCTTGCTACGCTGATGGGCGGGATGTAAATTGCCAACAGGCACTCTGGAGAAGAGTACGGTGTGTCCTGAAACAAGTAATAAACACAGCGTAGAGAGCATAGGGCACTTCCACTCATGGGCGTATAAATTGGGAAAACTAAAAGTCAACAAGACACAGGCACCCTAAAGTTTACGGCTGCTCTGTTTCCAAGAACCTCCACTTCGGTACACCTTCAATATCCCAGGAAAGAGAAAAATGGATAAAGAAATGGTGGTACTTGGCACAGTGGAATATCACTCAGCCATGAAATCAATGTCATAAGGCTAGTTAGCAGCATGATGAGTGGATTTAGATACGATGATTCTAAGTGAAATAAGTCACACAGAAAAAGACACTTATCCTAAGATATCGCTTATAGAGGGAATGTCAAAATCGCTACACTTGAACTGAATTACAAAACAGAACAGAGTCACACCTTTAGAAGACACACTATGGCTGCTTAACGGGAAAGGTGAGGTGGGGTGATGCATAAAACAAGGGTTTCAAATTAGCTCAGAGACCGCTCCATAAGCAAAATATGTAATAGACAAGGCCTACTCCCTGCTCAGTGAACTGGACTCAACACACCCTAGTCAACACACAAGAATATATCTGACTAGTAAGAATCTGAAAACCTATGTATCGATATCTCTCTGCAAGTGAATCAAGAGGGTGTAAAGCGGCATCAACACAGCAGGGAAAAGCAGCCAAGCCCGATTCTAAACATAAATTACTTTAAAAAACCCACAAAACAAAGACAGTGAAAGAGAGAGAAATTCTTACAAAATCCGTTCAGGGTCTATGATGCAACCTGGATTGACCATATCAAGACCCACAGCTGGATGAGACATAAGGCTGGACACTCTTGGGGCTGAGAGGGTTGGTGAGGTTGGGTGAGCAAATGCAGATACTTTAAAGTAACACTGCGGGGAACACACCCCATGGGTCTCAAATCTCCAGGTACAAGGGAATCTTCCTACATCAAAACATGCATGGGAAACCCAGAAGATGGTATGCCATGAGATCGGGAAAGGTTTCTAAAACGCACCTCATTTCTCCTCTCCTTGTGCTCGGGTTCGCCATTCCAGCCGCTTGACTAACCATCTCCCTACTTGGAGAATCAGCACCTTTAACCTCCTGATTGTACAGGTTGCAATTTGTCCTGAGGATGAACGGGAAGACGCGGAACCAACGAGAGACGAGCCCTAGGTGTTGGGACAGGCATAGGTCACTCCATTTTCCCATCAGGAAGAAGAATGAACCACAGGCTCAGCCTGCCCCCCAGAACCAAAATAGGGCCTGAAGCAATCCTGCGCTTTTGCGGCCAGCTCCCAAAAAAGCGAGGAGACAAATGGAGCTCAGGGGCACTGCAATTCACAAACGTGCAGAGTTATAAATGAGAACTCTCGTCCACAAATATATTGAGGGAAGGCAACGAAGAGGATTTGAAAGCAAGGCAGATTTGCAGGAAACAGATTTCAGGAGGTAGATTCGACTCGCCTTTAAAGCACATGAAAAGCGGCAAAACGTTGACAATGATGCCCTTGGCCAAAAAGGGCGTATGCGTTTTTTCCTGAATATATTCAGGAAAAAACGCATACGCCCTTTTTGGCCAACCAAGCAAGCCGGAAGGGCAAATCAGCGCTACAAAGAAGTCTCGCTTGCCCTCGGTCAAAAGGGCCATGCTGAACAAACAGTAAAAACCAGAAAAGCAGGACAGGCCATGGAGACATGGGAGCCTTGCTACGCTGATGGGCGGGATGTAAATTGCCAACAGGCACTCTGGAGAAGAGTACGGTGTGTCCTGAAACAAGTAATAAACACAGCGTAGAGAGCATAGGGCACTTCCACTCAAGGGCGTATAAATTGGGAAAACTAAAAATCAACAAGACACAGGCACCCTAAAGTTTACGGCTGCTCTGTTTCCAAGAACCTCCACTTCGGTACACCATCAATATCCCAGGAAAGAGAAAAATGGATAAAGAAATGGTGGTACTTGGCACAATGGAATATCACTCAGCCATGAAATCAATGTCATAAGGCTAGTTAGCAGCATGATGAGTGGATTTAGGTACGATGATTCTAAGTGAAATAAGTCACACAGAAAAAGACACTTATCCTAAGATATCGCTTATAGAGGGAATGTCAAAATCGCTACACTTGAACTGAATTACAAAACAGAACAGAGTCACACTTTTAGAAGACACACTATGGCTGCTTAACGGGAAAGGTGAGGTGGGGTGATGCATAAAACAAGGGTTTGAAATTAGCTCAGACACCGCTCCATAAGCCAAATATGTAATAGACAAGGCCTACTCCCTGCTCAGTGAACTGGACTCAACACCCCCTAGTCACCGCACAAGAATATATCTGACTAGTATGAATCTGAAAACCTATGTATCGATATCTCTCTGCAAGTGAATCAAGAGGGTGTAAAGCGGCATAAACACAGCAGGGAAAAGCAGCCAAACCCCATTCTAAACATACATTACTTTAAAAAACCCACAAAGCAAAGACAGTGAAAGAGAGAGAAATTCTTACAAAATCCGTTCAGGGTCTCTGATGCAACCTGCATTGACCATATCAAGACCCACAGCTGGATGAAACATAAGGCTGGACACTCTTGGGGCTGAGAGGATTGGTGAGGTTGGGTGAGCAAATGCAGATATTTTAAGTAACACTGCGGGGAACACACCCCATGGGTCTCAAATCTCCAGGTACAAGGGCATCTTCCTACATCAAAACATGCATGGGAAACCCAGAAGATGGTATGCCATGAGATCGGGAAAGGTTTCTAAACTGCACCTCATTTCTCCTCTCCTTGTGCTCGGGTTCACCATTCCAGCCGCTTGACTAACCATCTCCCTACTTGGAGAATCAGCACCTTTAACCTCCTGATTGTACAGGTTGCAATTTGTCCTGAGGATGAACGGGAAGACGCGGAACCAACGAGAGACGAGCCCTAGGTGTTGGGACAGGCATAGGTCACTCCATTTTCTCATCAGGAAGAAGAATGAACCACAGGCTCAGCCTGCCCCCCAGAACCAAAATAGGGCCTGAAGCAATCCTGCGCTTTTGCGGCCAGCTCCCAAAAAAGCGAGGAGACAAATGGAGCTCAGGGGCACTGCAATTCACAAACGTGCAGAGTTATAAATGAGAACTCTCGTCCACAAATATATTGAGGGAAGGCAATGAAGAGGATTTGAAAGCAAGGCAGATTTGCAGGAAACAGATTTCAGGAGGTAGATTCGACTCGCCTTTAAAGCACATGAAAAGCGGCAAAACGTTGACAATGATGCCCTTGGCCAAAAAGGGCGTATGCGTTTTTTCCTGAATATATTCAGGAAAAAACGCATACGCCCTTTTTGGCCAACCAAGCAAGCCGGAAGGGCAAATCAGCGCTACAAAGAAGTCTCGCTTGCCCTCGGTCAAAAGGGCCATGCTGAACAAAGTGTAAAAACCAGAAAAGCAGGACAGGCCATGGAGACATGGGAGCCTTGCTACGCTGATGGGCGGGATGTAAATTGCCAACAGGCACTCTGGAGAAGAGTACGGTGTGTCCTGAAACAAGTAATAAACACAGCGTAGAGAGCATAGGGCACTTCCACTCATGGGCGTATAAATTGGGAAAACTAAAAGTCAACAAGACACAGGCACCCTAAAGTTTACGGCTGCTCTGTTTCCAAGAACCTCCACTTCGGTACACCTTCAATATCCCAGGAAAGAGAAAAATGGATAAAGAAATGGTGGTACTTGGCACAGTGGAATATCACTCAGCCATGAAATCAATGTCATAAGGCTAGTTAGCAGCATGATGAGTGGATTTAGATACGATGATTCTAAGTGAAATAAGTCACACAGAAAAAGACACTTATCCTAAGATATCGCTTATAGAGGGAATGTCAAAATCGCTACACTTGAACTGAATTACAAAACAGAACAGAGTCACACCTTTAGAAGACACACTATGGCTGCTTAACGGGAAAGGTGAGGTGGGGTGATGCATAAAACAAGGGTTTCAAATTAGCTCAGAGACCGCTCCATAAGCAAAATATGTAATAGACAAGGCCTACTCCCTGCTCAGTGAACTGGACTCAACACACCCTAGTCAACACACAAGAATATATCTGACTAGTAAGAATCTGAAAACCTATGTATCGATATCTCTCTGCAAGTGAATCAAGAGGGTGTAAAGCGGCATCAACACAGCAGGGAAAAGCAGCCAAGCCCGATTCTAAACATAAATTACTTTAAAAAACCCACAAAACAAAGACAGTGAAAGAGAGAGAAATTCTTACAAAATCCGTTCAGGGTCTATGATGCAACCTGGATTGACCATATCAAGACCCACAGCTGGATGAGACATAAGGCTGGACACTCTTGGGGCTGAGAGGGTTGGTGAGGTTGGGTGAGCAAATGCAGATACTTTAAAGTAACACTGCGGGGAACACACCCCATGGGTCTCAAATCTCCAGGTACAAGGGAATCTTCCTACATCAAAACATGCATGGGAAACCCAGAAGATGGTATGCCATGAGATCGGGAAAGGTTTCTAAAACGCACCTCATTTCTCCTCTCCTTGTGCTCGGGTTCGCCATTCCAGCCGCTTGACTAACCATCTCCCTACTTGGAGAATCAGCACCTTTAACCTCCTGATTGTACAGGTTGCAATTTGTCCTGAGGATGAACGGGAAGACGGGGAACCAACGAGAGACGAGCCCTAGGTGTTGGGACAGGCATAGGTCACTCCATTTTCCCATCAGGAAGAAGAATGAACCACAGGCTCAGCCTGCCCCCCAGAACCAAAATAGGGCCTGAAGCAATCCTGCGCTTTTGCGGCCAGCTCCCAAAAAAGCGAGGAGACAAATGGAGCTCAGGGGCACTGCAATTCACAAACGTGCAGAGTTATAAATGAGAACTCTCGTCCACAAATATATTGAGGGAAGGCAACGAAGAGGATTTGAAAGCAAGGCAGATTTGCAGGAAACAGATTTCAGGAGGTAGATTCGACTCGCCTTTAAAGCACATGAAAAGCGGCAAAACGTTGACAATGATGCCCTTGGCCAAAAAGGGCGTATGCGTTTTTTCCTGAATATATTCAGGAAAAAACGCATACGCCCTTTTTGGCCAACCAAGCAAGCCGGAAGGGCAAATCAGCGCTACAAAGAAGTCTCGCTTGCCCTCGGTCAAAAGGGCCATGCTGAACAAACAGTAAAAACCAGAAAAGCAGGACAGGCCATGGAGACATGGGAGCCTTGCTACGCTGATGGGCGGGATGTAAATTGCCAACAGGCACTCTGGAGAAGAGTACGGTGTGTCCTGAAACAAGTAATAAACACAGCGTAGAGAGCATAGGGCACTTCCACTCAAGGGCGTATAAATTGGGAAAACTAAAAATCAACAAGACACAGGCACCCTAAAGTTTACGGCTGCTCTGTTTCCAAGAACCTCCACTTCGGTACACCATCAATATCCCAGGAAAGAGAAAAATGGATAAAGAAATGGTGGTACTTGGCACAATGGAATATCACTCAGCCATGAAATCAATGTCATAAGGCTAGTTAGCAGCATGATGAGTGGATTTAGGTACGATGATTCTAAGTGAAATAAGTCACACAGAAAAAGACACTTATCCTAAGATATCGCTTATAGAGGGAATGTCAAAATCGCTACACTAGAACTGAATTACAAAACAGAACAGAGTCACACCTTTAGAAGACACACTATGGCTGCTTAACGGGAAAGGTGAGGTGGGGTGATGCATAAAACAAGGGTTTGAAATTAGCTCAGACACCGCTCCATAAGCCAAATATGTAATAGACAAGGCCTACTCCCTGCTCAGTGAACTGGACTCAACACCCCCTAGTCACCGCACAAGAATATATCTGACTAGTATGAATCTGAAAACCTATGTATCGATATCTCTCTGCAAGTGAATCAAGAGGGTGTAAAGCGGCATAAACACAGCAGGGAAAAGCAGCCAAACCCCATTCTAAACATACATTACTTTAAAAAACCCACAAAGCAAAGACAGTGAAAGAGAGAGAAATTCTTACAAAATCCGTTCAGGGTCTCTGATGCAACCTGGTTGACCATATCTAGACCCACAGCTGGATGAGACATAAGGCTGGACACTCTTGGGGCTGAGAGGATTGGTGAGGTTGGGTGAGCAAATGCAGATATTTTAAAGTAATACCGCGGGGTACCCACCCCATGGGTCTCAAATCTCCAGGTACAAGGGAATCTTCCTACATCAAAACATGCATGGGAAACCCAGAAGATGGTATGCCGTGAGATCGGGAAAGGTTTCTAAAACGCACCTCATTTCTCCTCTCCTTGTGCTCGGGTTCGCCATTCCAGCCGCTTGACTAACCATCTCCCTACTTGGAGAATCAGCACCTTTAACCTACTGTTTCGTCCAGGTTGCAATTTATACTGAGATTGAACAGGAAGACGCGGAACCAACGAGGGACGAGCCCTAGGTGTTGGGACAGGCATAGGTCACTCCATTTTCCCATCAGGAAGAAGAATGAACCACAGGCTCAGCCTGCCCCCCAGAACCAAAATAGGGCCTGAAGCAATCCTGCGCTTTTGCGGCCAGCTCCCAAAAAAGCGAGGAGACAAATGGAGCTCAGGGGCACTGCAATTCACAAACGTGCAGAGTTATAAATGAGAACTCTCGTCCACAAATATATTGAGGGAAGGCAACGAAGAGGATTTGAAAGCAAGGCAGATTTGCAGGAAACAGATTTCAGGAGGTAGATTCGACTCGCCTTTAAAGCACATGAAAAGCGGCAAAACGTTGACAATGATGCCCTTGGCCAAAAAGGGCGTATGCGTTTTTTCCTGAATATATTCAGGAAAAAACGCATACGCCCTTTTTGGCCAACCAAGCAAGCCGGAAGGGCAAATCAGCGCTACAAAGAAGTCTCGCTTGCCCTCGGTCAAAAGGGCCATGCTGAACAAAGTGTAAAAACCAGAAAAGCAGGACAGGCCATGGAGACATGGGAGCCTTACTACGCTGATGGGCGGGATGTAAATTGCCAACAGGCACTCTGGAGAAGAGTACGGTGTGTCCTGAAACAAGTAATAAACACAGCGTAGAGAGCATAGGGCACTTCCACTCATGGGCGTATAAATTGGGAAAACTAAAAGTCAACAAGACACAGGCACCCCAAACTTTACGGCTGCTCTGTTTCCAAGAACCTCCACTTCGGTACACCTTCAATATCCCAGGAAAGAGAAAAATGGATAAAGAAATGGTGGTACTTGGCACAATGCAATATCACTCAGCCATGAAATCAATGTCATAAGGCTAGTTAGCACCATGATGAGTGGATTTAGATACGATGATTCTAAGTGAAATAAGTCACACAGAAAAAGACACTTATCCTAAGATATCGCTTATAGAGGGAATGTCAAAATCGCTACACTTGAACTGAATTACAAAACAGAACAGAGTCACACCTTTAAAAGACACACTATGGCTGCTTAACGGGAAAGGTGAGGTGGGGTGATTCATAAAACAAGGGTTTGAAATTAGCTCAGACACCGCTCCATAAGCCAAATATGTAATAGACAAGGCCTACTCCCTGCTCAGTGAACTGGACTCAACACCCCCTAGTCACCGCACAAGAATATATCTGACTAGTATGAATCTGAAAACCTATGTATCGATATCTCTCTGCAAGTGAATCAAGAGGGTGTAAAGCGGCATAAACACAGCAGGGAAAAGCAGCCAAACCCCATTCTAAACATACATTACTTTAAAAAACCCACAAAGCAATGACAGTGAAAGAGAGAGAAATTCTTACAAAATCCGTTCAGGGTCTCTGATGCAACCTGGATTGACCATATCTAGACCCACAGCTGGATGAGACATAAGGCTGGACACTCTTGGGGCTGAGAGGATTGGTGAGGTTGGGTGAGCAAATGCAGATACTTTAAAATAATACCGCGGGGTACCCACCCCATGGGTCTCAAATCTCCAGGTACAAGGGAATCTTCCTACATCAAAACATGCATGGGAAACCCAGAAGATGGTATGCCGTGAGATCGGGAAAGGTTTCTAAAACGCACCTCATTTCTCCTCTCCTTGTGCTCGGGTTCGCCATTCCAGCCGCTTGACTAACCATCTCCCTACTTGGAGAATCAGCACCTTTAACCTACTGTTTCGTCCAGGTTGCAATTTGTCCTGAGGATGAACGGGAAGACGGGGAACCAACGAAAGACTAGCCCTAGGTGTTGGGACAGGCACAGGTCACTCCATTTTCCCATCAGGAAGAAGAATGAACCACAGGCTCAGCCTGCCCCCCAGAACCAAAATAGGGCCTGAAGCAATCCTGCGCTTTTGCGGCCAGCTCCCAAAAAAGCGAGGAGACAAATGGAGCTCAGGGGCACTGCAATTCACAAACGTGCAGAGTTATAAATGAGAACTCTCGTCCACAAATATATTGAGGGAAGGCAACGAAGAGGATTTGAAAGCAAGGCAGATTTGCAGGAAACACATTTCAGGAGGTAGCTTCGACTCGCCTTTAAAGCACATGAAAAGCGGCAAAACGTTGACAATGATGCCCTTGGCCAAAAAGGGCGTATGCGTTTTTTCCTGAATATATTCAGGAAAAAACGCATACGCCCTTTTTGGCCAACCAAGCAAGCCGGAAGGGCAAATCAGCGCTACAAAGAAGTCTCGCTTGCCCTCGGTCAAAAGGGCCATGCTGAACAAAGTGTAAAAACCAGAAAAGCAGGACAGGCCATGGAGACATGGGAGCCTTACTACGCTGATGGGCGGGATGTAAATTGCCAACAGGCACTCTGGAGAAGAGTACGGTGTGTCCTGAAACAAGTAATAAACACAGCGTAGAGAGCATAGGGCACTTCCACTCATGGGCGTATAAATTGGGAAAACTAAAAATCAACAAGACACAGGCACCCTAAAGTTTACGGCTGCTCTGTTTCCAAGAACCTCCGCTTCGGTACACCTTCAATATCCCAGGAAAGAGAAAAATGGATAAAGAAATGGTGGTACTTGGCACAATGGAATATCACTCAGCCATGAAATCAATGTCATAAGGCTAGTTAGCAGCATGATGAGTGGATTTAGGTACGATGACTCTAAGTGAAATAAGTCACACAGAAAAAGACACTTATCCTAAGATATCGCTTATAGAGGGAATGTCAAAATCGCTACACTTGAACTGAATTACAAAACAGAACAGAGTCACACCTTTAGAAGACACACTATGGCTGCTTAACGGGAAAGGTGAGGTGGGGTGATGCATAAAACAAGGGTTTGAAATTAGCTCAGAGACCGCTCCATAAGCCAAATATGTAATAGACAAGGCCTACTCCCTGCTCAGTGAACTGGACTCAACACACCCTAGTCACCACACAAGAATATATCTGACTAGTAAGAATCTGAAAACCTATGTATCGATATCTCTCTGCAAGTGAATCAAGAGGGTGTAAAGCGGCATCAACACAGCAGGGAAAAGCAGCCAAGCCCGATACTAAACATAAATTACTTTAAAAATCCCACAAAACAAAGACAGTGAAAGAGAGAGAAATTCTTACAAAATCCGTTCAGGGTCTACGATGCAACCTGGATTGACCATATCTAGACCCACAGCTGGATGAGACATAAGGCTGGACACTCTTGGGGCTGAGAGGATTGGTGAGGTTGGGTGAGCAAATGCAGATACTTTAAAGTAACACTGCGGGGAACACAGCCCATGGGTCTCAAATCTCCAGGTACAAGGGCATCTTCCTACATCAAAACATGCATGGGAAACCCAGAAGATGGTATGCCATGAGATCGGGAAAGGTTTCTAAAATGCACCTCATTTCTCCTCTCCTTGTGCTCGGGTTCACCATTCCAGCTGCTTGACTAACCATCTCCCTACTTGGAGAATCAGCACCTTTAACCTCCTGATTGTACAGGTTGCAATTTGTCCTGAGGATGAACGGGAAGACGCGGAACCAACGAGAGACGAGCCCTAGGTGTTGGGACAGGCATAGGTCACTCCATTTTCTCATCAGGAAGAAGAATGAACCACAGGCTCAGCCTGCCCCCCAGAACCAAAATAGGGCCTGAAGCAATCCTGCGCTTTTGCGGCCAGCTCCCAAAAAAGCGAGGAGACAAATGGAGCTCAGGGGCACTGCAATTCACAAACGTGCAGAGTTATAAATGAGAACTCTCGTCCACAAATATATTGAGGGAAGGCAACGAAGAGGATTTGAAAGCAAGGCAGATTTGCAGGAAACAGATTTCAGGAGGTAGATTCGACTCGCCTTTAAAGCACATGAAAAGCGGCAAAACGTTGACAATGATGCCCTTGGCCAAAAAGGGCGTATGCGTTTTTTCCTGAATATATTCAGGAAAAAACGCATACGCCCTTTTTGGCCAACCAAGCAAGCCGGAAGGGCAAATCAGCGCTACAAAGAAGTCTCGCTTGCCCTCGGTCAAAAGGGCCATGCTGAACAAAGTGTAAAAACCAGAAAAGCAGGACAGGCCATGGAGACATGGGAGCCTTGCTACGCTGATGGGCGGGATGTAAATTGCCAACAGGCACTCTGGAGAAGAGTACGGTGTGTCCTGAAACAAGTAATAAACACAGCGTAGAGAGCATAGGGCACTTCCACTCATGGGCGTATAAATTGGGAAAACTAAAAGTCAACAAGACACAGGCACCCCAAACTTTACGGCTGCTCTGTTTCCAAGAACCTCCACTTCGGTACACCTTCAATATCCCAGGAAAGAGAAAAATGGATAAAGAAATGGTGGTACTTGGCACAATGCAATATCACTCAGCCATGAAATCAATGTCATAAGGCTAGTTAGCACCATGATGAGTGGATTTAGATACGATGATTCTAAGTGAAATAAGTCACACAGAAAAAGACACTTATCCTAAGATATCGCTTATAGAGGGAATGTCAAAATCGCTACACTTGAACTGAATTACAAAACAGAACAGAGTCACACCTTTAAAAGACACACTATGGCTGCTTAACGGGAAAGGTGAGGTGGGGTGATTCATAAAACAAGGGTTTGAATTTAGCTCAGACACCGCTCCATAAGCCAAATATGTAATAGACAAGGCCTACTCCCTGCTCAGTGAACTGGACTCAACACACCCTAGTCACCACACAAGAATATATCTGACTAGTATGAATCTGAAAACCTATGTATCGATATCTCTCTACAAGTGAATCAAGAGGGTGTAAAGCGGCATCAACACAGCAGGGAAAAGCAGCCAAGCCCGATTCTAAACATAAATTACTTTAAAAAACCCACAAAACAAAGACATTGAAAGAGAGAGAAATTCTTACAAAATCCGTTCAGGGTCACTGATGCAACCTGGATTGACCATATCTAGACCCACAGCTGGATGAGACATAAGGCTGGACACTCTTGGGGCTGAGAGGGTTGGTGAGGTTGGGTGAGCAAATGCAGATACTTTAAAGTAACACTGCGGGGAACACACCCCATGGGTCTCAAATCTCCAGGTACAAGGGAATCTTCCTACATCAAAACATGCATGGGAAACCCAGAAGATGGTATGCCATGAGATCGGGAAAGGTTTCTAAAACGCACCTCATTTCTCCTCTCCTTGTGCTCGGGTTCGCCATTCCAGCCGCTTGACTAACCATCTCCCTACTTGGAGAATCAGCACCTTTAACCTCCTGATTGTACAGGTTGCAATTTGTCCTGAGGATGAACGGGAAGACGCGGAACCCACGAGACACGAGCCCTAGGTGTTGGGACAGGCATAGGTCACTCCATTTTCCCATCAGGAAGAAGAATGAACCACAGGCTCAGCCTGCCCCCCAGAACCAAAATAGGGCCTGAAGCAATCCTGCGCTTTTGCGGCCAGCTCCCAAAAAAGCGAGGAGACAAATGGAGCTCAGGGGCACTGCAATTCACAAACGTGCAGAGTTATAAATGAGAACTCTCGTCCACAAATATATTGAGGGAAGGCAACGAAGAGGATTTGAAAGCAAGGCAGATTTGCAGGAAACAGATTTCAGGAGGTAGATTCGACTCGCCTTTAAAGCACATGAAAAGCAGCAAAACGTTGACAATGATGCCCTTGGCCAAAAAGGGCGTATGTGTTTTTTCCTGAATATATTCAGGAAAAAACGCATACGCCCTTTTTGGCCAACCAAGCAAGCCGGAAGGGCAAATCAGCGCTACAAAGAAGTCTCGCTTGCCCTCGGTCAAAAGGGCCATGCTGAACAAAGTGTAAAAACCAGAAAAGCAGGACAGGCCATGGAGACATGGGAGCCTTGCTACGCTGATGGGCGGGATGTAAATTGCCAACAGGCACTCTGGAGAAGAGTACGGTGTGTCCTGAAACAAGTAATAAACACAGCGTAGAGAGCATAGGGCACTTCCACTCAAGGGCGTATAAATTGGGAAAACTAAAAATCAACAAGACACAGGCACCCTAAAGTTTACGGCTGCTCTGTTTCCAAGAACCTCCACTTCGGTACACCTTCAATATCCCAGGAAAGAGAAAAATGGATAAAGAAATGGTGGTACTTGGCACAATGGAATATCACTCAGCCATGAAATCAATGTCATAAGGCTAGTTAGCAGCATGATGAGTGGATTTAGATACGATGATTCTAAGTGAAATAAGTCACACAGAAAAAGACACTTATCCTAAGATATCGCTTATAGAGGGAATGTCAAAATCGCTACACTTGAACTGAATTACAAAACAGAACAGAGTCACACCTTTAGAAGACACACTATGGCTGCTTAACGGGAAAGGTGAGGTGGGGTGATGCATAAAACAAGGGTTTGAAATTAGCTCAGACACCGCTCCATAAGCCAAATATGTAATAGACAAGGCCTACTCCCTGCTCAGTGAACTGGACTCAACACCCCCTAGTCACCGCACAAGAATATATCTGACTAGTATGAATCTGAAAACCTATGTATCGATATCTCTCTGCAAGTGAATCAAGAGGGTGTAAAGCGGCATAAACACAGCAGGGAAAAGCAGCCAAACCCCATTCTAAACATACATTACTTTAAAAAACCCACAAAGCAAAGACAGTGAAAGAGAGAGAAATTCTTACAAAATCCGTTCAGGGTCTCTGATGCAACCTGGATTGACCATATCTAGACCCACAGCTGGATGAGACATAAGGCTGGACACTCTTGGGGCTGAGAGAATTGGTGAGGTTGGGTGAGCAAATGCAGATACTTTAAAGTAATACCGCGGGGTACCCACACCATGGGTTTCAAATCTCCAGGTACAAGGGAATCTTCCTACATCAAAACATGCATGGGAAACCCAGAAGATGGTATGCCGTGAGATCGGGAAAGGTTTCTAAAACGCACCTCATTTCTCCTCTCCTTGTGCTCAGGTTCGCCATTCCAGCCGCTTGACTAACCATCTCCCTACTTGGAGAATCAGCACCTTTAACCTACTGTTTCGTCCAGGTTGCAATTTGTCCTGAGGATGAACGGAAGACGGGGAACCAACGAAAGACTAGCCCTAGGTGTTGGGACAGGCACAGGTCACTCCATTTTCCCATCAGGAAGAAGAATGAACCACAGGCTCAGCCTGCCCCCCAGAACCAAAATAGGGCCTGAAGCAATCCTGCGCTTTTGCGGCCAGCTCCCAAAAAAGCGAGGAGACAAATGGAGCTCAGGGGCACTGCAATTCACAAACGTGCAGAGTTATAAATGAGAACTCTCGTCCACAAATATATTGAGGGAAGGCAACGAAGAGGATTTGAAAGCAAGGCAGATTTGCAGGAAACAGATTTCAGGAGGTAGATTCGACTCGCCTTTAAAGCACATGAAAAGCGGCAAAACGTTGACAATGATGCCCTTGGCCAAAAAGGGCGTATGCGTTTTTTCCTGAATATATTCAGGAAAAAACGCATACGCCCTTTTTGGCCAACCAAGCAAGCCGGAAGGGCAAATCAGCGCTACAAAGAAGTCTCGCTTGCCCTCGGTCAAAAGGGCCATGCTGAACAAAGTGTAAAAACCAGAAAAGCAGGACAGGCCATGGAGACATGGGAGCCTTGCTACGCTGATGGGCGGGATGTAAATTGCCAACAGGCACTCTGGAGAAGAGTACGGTGTGTCCTGAAACAAGTAATAAACACAGCGTAGAGAGCATAGGGCACTTCCACTCAAGGGCGTATAAATTGGGAAAACTAAAAATCAACAAGACACAGGCACCCTAAAGTTTACGGCTGCTCTGTTTCCAAGAACCTCCACTTCGGTACACCTTCAATATCCCAGGAAAGAGAAAAATGGATAAAGAAATGGTGGTACTTGGCACAATGGAATATCACTCAGCCATGAAATCAATGTCATAAGGCTAGTTAGCAGCATGATGAGTGGATTTAGGTACGATGATTCTAAGTGAAATAAGTCACACAGAAAAAGACACTTATCCTAAGATATCGCTTATAGAGGGAATGTCAAAATCGCTACACTTGAACTGAATTACAAAACAGAACAGAGTCACACCTTTAGAAGACACACTATGGCTGCTTAACGGGAAAGGTGAGGTGGGGTGATGCATAAAACAAGGGTTTGAAATTAGCTCAGACACCGCTCCATAAGCCAAATATGTAATAGACAAGGCCTACTCCCTGCTCAGTGAACTGGACTCAACACACCCTAGTCACCGCACAAGAATATATCTGACTAGTATGAATCTGAAAACCTATGTATCGATATCTCTCTGCAAGTGAATCAAGAGGGTGTAAAGCGGCATAAACACAGCAGGGAAAAGCAGCCAAACCCCATTCTAAACATACATTACTTTAAAAAACCCACAAAGCAAAGACAGTGAAAGAGAGAGAAATTCTTAAAAAATCCGTTCAGGGTCTCTGATTCAACCTGGATTGACCATATCTAGACCCACAGCTGGATGAGACATAAGGCTGGACACTCTTGGGGCTGAGAGGATTGGTGAGGTTGGGTGAGCAAATGCAGATACTTTAAAGTAATACCGCGGGGTACCCACCCCATGGGTCTCAAATCTCCAGGTATAAGGGAATCTTCCTACATCAAAACATGCATTGGAAACCCAGAAGATGGTATGCCGTGAGATCGGGAAAGGTTTCTAAAACGCACCTCATTTCTCCTCTCCTTGTGCTCGGGTTCGCCATTCCAGCCGCTTGACTAACCATCTCCCTACTTGGAGAATCAGCACCTTTAACCTACTGTTTCGTCCAGGTTGCAATTTGTCCTGAGGATGAACGGGAAGACGGGGAACCAACGAAAGACTAGCCCTAGGTGTTGGGACAGGCACAGGTCACTCCATTTTCCCATCAGGAAGAAGAATGAACCACAGGCTCAGCCTGCCCCCCAGAACCAAAATAGGGCCTGAAGCAATCCTGCGCTTTTGCGGCCAGCTCCCAAAAAAGCGAGGAGACAAATGGAGCTCAGGGGCACTGCAATTCACAAACGTGCAGAGTTATAAATGAGAACTCTCGTCCACAAATATATTGAGGGAAGGCAACGAAGAGGATTTGAAAGCAAGGCAGATTTGCAGGAAACAGATTTCAGGAGGTAGATTCGACTCGCCTTTAAAGCACATGAAAAGCGGCAAAACGTTGACAATGATGCCCTTGGCCAAAAAGGGCGTATGCGTTTTTTCCTGAATATATTCAGGAAAAAACGCATACGCCCTTTTTGGCCAACCAAGCAAGCCGGAAGTGCAAATCAGCGCTACAAAGAAGTCTCGCTTGCCCTCGGTCAAAAGGGCCATGCTGAACAAAGTGTAAAAACCAGAAAAGCAGGACAGGCCATGGAGACATGGGAGCCTTGCTACGCTGATGGGCGGGATGTAAATTGCCAACAGGCACTCTGGAGAAGAGTACGGTGTGTCCTGAAACAAGTAATAAACACAGCGTAGAGAGCATAGGGCACTTCCACTCAAGGGCGTATAAATTGGGAAAACTAAAAATCAACAAGACACAGGCACCCTAAAGTTTACGGCTGCTCTGTTTCCAAGAACCTCCACTTCGGTACACCTTCAATATCCCAGGAAAGAGAAAAATGGATAAAGAAATGGTGGTACTTGACACAATGGAATATCACTCAGCCATGAAATCAATGTCATAAGGCTAGTTAGCAGCATGATGAGTGGATTTAGGTACGATGATTCTAAGTGAAATAAGTCACACAGAAAAAGACACTTATCCTAAGATATCGCTTATAGAGGGAATGTCAAAATCGCTACACTTGAACTGAATTACAAAACAGAACAGAGTCACACCTTTAGAAGACACACTATGGCTGCTTAACGGGAAAGGTGAGGTGGGGTGATGCATAAAACAAGGGTTTGAAATTAGCTCAGACACCGCTCCATAAGCCAAATATGTAATAGACAAGGCCTACTCCCTGCTCAGTGAACTGGACTCAACACCCCCTAGTCACCGCACAAGAATATATCTGACTAGTATGAATCTGAAAACCTATGTATCGATATCTCTCTGCAAGTGAATCAAGAGGGTGTAAAGCGGCATAAACACAGCAGGGAAAAGCAGCCAAACCCCATTCTAAACATACATTACTTTAAAAAACCCACAAAGCAAAGA
Source organism: Eubalaena glacialis (assembly GCF_028564815.1). Classification (NCBI taxonomy): domain Eukaryota; kingdom Metazoa; phylum Chordata; class Mammalia; order Artiodactyla; family Balaenidae; genus Eubalaena; species Eubalaena glacialis. Next base: position 68,483 of record NW_026871358.1, on the reverse strand, counting down.
CAGTGAAAGAGAGAGAAATTCTTAAAAAATCCGTTCAGGGTCTCTGATGCAACCTGGATTGACCATATCTAGACCCACAGCTGGATGAGACATAAGGCTGGACACTCTTGGGGCTGAGAGGATTGGTGAGGTTGGGTGAGCAAATGCAGATACTTTAAAGTAATACCGCGGGGTACCCACCCCATGGGTCTCAAATCTCCAGGTATAAGGGAATCTTCCTACATCAAAACATGCATTGGAAACCCAGAAGATGGTATGCCGTGAGATCGGGAAAGGTTTCTAAAACGCACCTCATTTCTCCTCTCCTTGTGCTCGGGTTCGCCATTCCAGCCGCTTGACTAACCATCTCCCTACTTGGAGAATCAGCACCTTTAACCTACTGTTTCGTCCAGGTTGCAATTTGTCCTGAGGATGAACGGGAAGACGGGGAACCAACGAAAGACTAGCCCTAGGTGTTGGGACAGGCACAGGTCACTCCATTTTCCCATCAGGAAGAAGAATGAACCACAGGCTCAGCCTGCCCCCCAGAACCAAAATAGGGCCTGAAGCAATCCTGCGCTTTTGCGGCCAGCTCCCAAAAAAGCGAGGAGACAAATGGAGCTCAGGGGCACTGCAATTCACAAACGTGCAGAGTTATAAATGAGAACTCTCGTCCACAAATATATTGAGGGAAGGCAACGAAGAGGATTTGAAAGCAAGGCAGATTTGCAGGAAACAGATTTCAGGAGGTAGATTCGACTCGCCTTTAAAGCACATGAAAAGCGGCAAAACGTTGACAATGATGCCCTTGGCCAAAAAGGGCGTATGCGTTTTTTCCTGAATATATTCAGGAAAAAACGCATACGCCCTTTTTGGCCAACCAAGCAAGCCGGAAGGGCAAATCAGCGCTACAAAGAAGTCTCGCTTGCCCTCGGTCAAAAGGGCCATGCTGAACAAAGTGTAAAAACCAGAAAAGCAGGACAGGCCATGGAGACATGGGAGCCTTGCTACGCTGATGGGCGGGATGTAAATTGCCAACAGGCACTCTGGAGAAGAGTACGGTGTGTCCTGAAACAAGTAATAAACACAGCGTAGAGAGCATAGGGCACTTCCACTCAAGGGCGTATAAATTGGGAAAACTAAAAATCAACAAGACACAGGCACCCTAAAGTTTACGGCTGCTCTGTTTCCAAGAACCTCCACTTCGGTACACCTTCAATATCCCAGGAAAGAGAAAAATGGATAAAGAAATGGTGGTACTTGGCACAATGGAATATCACTCAGCCATGAAATCAATGTCATAAGGCTAGTTAGCAGCATGATGAGTGGATTTAGGTACGATGATTCTAAGTGAAATAAGTCACACAGAAAAATACACTTATCCTAAGATATCGCTTATAGAGGGAATGTCAAAATCGCTACACTTGAACTGAATTACAAAACAGAACAGAGTCACACCTTTAGAAGACACACTATGGCTGCTTAACGGGAAAGGTGAGGTGGGGTGATGCATAAAACAAGGGTTTGAAATTAGCTCAGACACCGCTCCATAAGCCAAATATGTAATAGACAAGGCCTACTCCCTGCTCAGTGAACTGGACTCAACACCCCCTAGTCACCGCACAAGAATATATCTGACTAGTATGAATCTGAAAACCTATGTATCGATATCTCTCTGCAAGTGAATCAAGAGGGTGTAAAGCGGCATAAACACAGCAGGGAAAAGCAGCCAAACCCCATTCTAAACATACATTACTTTAAAAAACCCACAAAGCAAAGACAGTGAAAGAGAGAGAAATTCTTACAAAATCCGTTCAGGGTCTCTGATGCAACCTGGATTGACCATATCTAGACCCACAGCTGGATGAGACATAAGGCTGGACACACTTGGGGCTGAGAGGATTGGTGAGGTTGGGTGAGCAAATGCAGATACTTTAAAGTAATACCGCGGGGTACCCACCCCATGGGTCTCAAATCTCCAGGTACAAGGGAATCTTCCTACATCAAAACATGCATGGGAAACCCAGAAGATGGTATGCCGTGAGATCGGGAAAGGTTTCTAAAACGCACCTCATTTCTCCTCTCCTTGTGCTCGGGTTCACCATTCCAGCCGCTTGACTATCCATCTCCCTACTTGGAGAATCAGCACCTTTAACCTACTGTTTCGTCCAGGTTGCAATTTGTCCTGAGGATGAACGGGAAGACGGGGAACCAACGAAAGACTAGCCCTAGGTGTTGGGACAGGCACAGGTCACTCCATTTTCCCATCAGGAAGAAGAATGAACCACAGGCTCAGCCTGCCCCCCAGAACCAAAATAGGGCCTGAAGCAATCCTGCGCTTTTGCGGCCAGCTCCCAAAAAAACGAGGAGACAAATGGAGCTCAGGGGAACTGCAATTCACAAACGTGCAGAGTTATAAATGAGAACTCTCGTCCACAAATATATTGAGGGAAGGCAACGAAGAGGATTTGAAAGCAAGGCAGATTTGCAGGAAACAGATTTCAGGAGGTAGATTCGACTCGCCTTTAAAGCACATGAAAAGCGGCAAAACGTTGACAATGATGCCCTTGGCCAAAAAGGGCGTATGCGTTTTTTCCTGAATATATTCAGGAAAAAAAGCATACGTCCTTTTTGGCCAACCAAGCAAGCCGGAAGGGCAAATCAGCGCTACAAAGAAGTCTCGCTTGCCCTCGGTCAAAAGGGCCATGCTGAACAAAGTGTAAAAACCAGAAAACAGGACAGGCCATGGAGACATGGAAGCCTTGCTACGCTGATGGGCGGGATGTAAATTGCCAACAGGCACTCTGGAGAAGAGTACGGTGTGTCCTGAAACAAGTAATAAACACAGCGTTGAGAGCATAGGGCACTTCCACTCATGGGCGTATAAATTGGGAAAACTAAAAATCAACAAGACACAGGCACCCTAAAGTTTACGGCTGCTCTGTTTCCAAGAACCTCCACTTCGGTACACCTTCAATATCCCAGGAAAGAGAAAAATGGATAAAGAAATGGTGGTACTTGGCACAGTGGAATATCACTCAGCCATGAAATCAATGTCATAAGGCTAGTTAGCAGCATGATGAGTGGATTTAGATACGATGATTCTAAGTGAAATAAGTCACACAGAAAAAGACACTTATCCTAAGATATCGCTTATAGAGGGAATGTCAAAATCGCTACACTTGAACTGAATTACAAAACAGAACAGAGTCACACCTTTAGAAGACACACTATGGCTGCTTAACGGGAAAGGTGAGGTGGGGTGATGCATAAAACAAGGGTTTGAAATTAGCTCAGAGACCACTCCATAAGCCAAAAATGTAATAGACAAGGAAAACTCCCTGCTCAGTGAACTGGACTCAACACACCCTAGTCAACACACAAGAATATATCTGACTAGTAAGAATCTGAAAACCTATGTATCGATATCTCTCTGCAAGTGAATCAATAGTGTGTAAAGCGGCATCAACACAGCAGGGAAAAGCAGCCAAGCCCGATTCTAAACATAAATTACTTTAAAAAACCCACAAAACAAAGACAGTGAAAGAGAGAGAAATTCTTACAAAATCCGTTCAGGGTCTATGATGCAACCTGGATTGACCATATCAAGACCCACAGCTGGATGAGACATAAGGCTGGACACTCTTGGGGCTGAGAGGATTGGTGAGGTTGGGTGAGCAAATGCAGATACTTTAAAGTAACACTGCGGGGAACACACCCCATGGGTCTCAAATCTCCAGGTACAAGGGAATCTTCCTACATCAAAACATGCATGGGAAACCCAGAAGATGGTATGCCATGAGATCGGGAAAGGTTTCTAAAACGCACCTCATTTCTCCTCTCCTTGTGCTCGGGTTCGCCATTCCAGCCGCTTGACTAACCATCTCCCTACTTGGAGAATCAGCACCTTTAACCTCCTGATTGTACAGGTTGCAATTTGTCCTGAGGATGAACGGGAAGACGCGGAACCAACGAGAGACGAGCCCTAGGTGTTGGGACAGGCATAGGTCACTCCATTTTCCCATCAGGAAGAAGAATGAACCACAGGCTCAGCCTGCCCCCCAGAACCAAAATAGGGCCTGAAGCAATCCTGCGCTTTTGCGGCCAGCTCCCAAAAAAGCGAGGAGACAAATGGAGCTCAGGGGCACTGCAATTCACAAACGTGCAGAGTTATAAATGAGAACTCTCGTCCACAAATATATTGAGGGAAGGCAACGAAGAGGATTTGAAAGCAAGGCAGATTTGCAGGAAACAGATTTCAGGAGGTAGATTCGACTCGCCTTTAAAGCACATGAAAAGCGGCAAAACGTTGACAATGATGCCCTTGGCCAAAAAGGGCGTATGCGTTTTTTCCTGAATATATTCAGGAAAAAACGCATACGCCCTTTTTGGCCAACCAAGCAAGCCGGAAGGGCAAATCAGCGCTACAAAGAAGTCTCGCTTGCCCTCGGTCAAAAGGGCCATGCTGAACAAAGTGTAAAAACCAGAAAAGCAGGACAGGCCATGGAGACATGGGAGCCTTGCTACGCTGATGGGCGGGATGTAAATTGCCAACAGGCACTCTGGAGAAGAGTACGGTGTGTCCTGAAACAAGTAATAAACACAGCGTAGAGAGCATAGGGCACTTCCACTCAAGGGCGTATAAATTGGGAAAACTAAAAATCAACAAGACACAGGCACCCTAAAGTTTACGGCTGCTCTGTTTCCAAGAACCTCCACTTCGGTACACTTTCAATATCCCAGGAAAGAGAAAAATGGATAAAGAAATGGTGGTACTTGGCACAATGGAATATCACTCAGCCATGAAATCAATGTCATAAGGCTAGTTAGCAGCATGATGAGTGGATTTAGATAAGATGATTCTAAGTGAAATAAGTCACACAGAAAAAGACACTTATCCTAAGATATCGCTTATAGAGGGAATGTCAAAATCGCTACACTTGAACTGAATTACAAAACAGAACAGAGTCACACCTTTAGAAGACACACTATGGCTGCTTAACGGGAAAGGTGAGGTGGGGTGATGCATAAAACAAGGGTTTGAAATTAGCTCAGACACCGCTCCATAAGCCAAATATGTAATAGACAAGGCCTACTCCCTGCTCAGTGAACTGGACTCAACACCCCCTAGTCACCGCACAAGAATATATCTGACTAGTATGAATCTGAAAACCTATGTATCGATATCTCTCTGCAAGTGAATCAAGAGGGTGTAAAGCGGCATAAACACAGCAGGGAAAAGCAGCCAAACCCCATTCTAAACATACATTACTTTAAAAAACCCACAAAGCAAAGACAGTGAAAGAGAGAGAAATTCTTACAAAATCCGTTCAGGGTCTCTGATGCAACCTGGATTGACCATATCTAGACCCACAGCTGGATGAGACATAAGGCTGGACACTCTTGGGGCTGAGAGGATTGGTGAGGTTGGGTGAGCAAATGCAGATACTTTAAAGTAATACCGCGGGGTACCCACCCCATGGGTTTCAAATCTCCAGGTACAAGGGAATCTTCCTACATCAAAACATGCATGGGAAACCCAGAAGATGGTATGCCGTGAGATCGGGAAAGGTTTCTAAAACGCACCTCATTTCTCCTCTCCTTGTGCTCAGGTTCGCCATTCCAGCCCCTTGACTAACCATCTCCCTACTTGGAGAATCAGCACCTTTAACCTACTGTTTCGTCCAGTTGCAATTTGTCCTGAGGATGAACGGAAGACGGGGAACCAACGAAAGACTAGCCCTAGGTGTTGGGACAGGCACAGGTCACTCCATTTTCCCATCAGGAAGAAGAATGAACCACAGGCTCAGCCTGCCCCCCAGAACCAAAATAGGGCCTGAAGCAATCCTGCGCTTTTGCGGCCAGCTCCCAAAAAAGCGAGGAGACAAATGGAGCTCAGGGGCACTGCAATTCACAAACGTGCAGAGTTATAAATGAGAACTCTCGTCCACAAATATATTGAGGGAAGGCAACGAAGAGGATTTGAAAGCAAGGCAGATTTGCAGGAAACAGATTTCAGGAGGTAGATTCGACTCGCCTTTAAAGCACATGAAAAGCGGCAAAACGTTGACAATGATGCCCTTGGCCAAAAAGGGCGTATGCGTTTTTTCCTGAATATATTCAGGAAAAAACGCATACGCCCTTTTTGGCCAACCAAGCAAGCCGGAAGGGCAAATCAGCGCTACAAAGAAGTCTCGCTTGCCCTCGGTCAAAAGGGCCATGCTGAACAAAGTGTAAAAACCAGAAAAGCAGGACAGGCCATGGAGACATGGGAGCCTTGCTACGCTGATGGGCGGGATGTAAATTGCCAACAGGCACTCTGGAGAAGAGTACGGTGTGTCCTGAAACAAGTAATAAACACAGCGTAGAGAGCATAGGGCACTTCCACTCAAGGGCGTATAAATTGGGAAAACTAAAAATCAACAAGACACAGGCACCCTAAAGTTTACGGCTGCTCTGTTTCCAAGAACCTCCACTTCGGTACACCTACAATATCCCAGGAAAGAGAAAAATGGATAAAGAAATGGTGGTACTTGGCACAATGGAATATCACTCAGCCATGAAATCAATGTCATAAGGCTAGTTAGCAGCATGATGAGTGGATTTAGGTACGATGATTCTAAGTGAAATAAGTCACACAGAAAAAGACACTTATCCTAAGATATCGCTTATAGAGGGAATGTCAAAATCGCTACACTTGAACTGAATTACAAAACAGAACAGAGTCACACCTTTAGAAGACACACTATGGCTGCTTAACGGGAAAGGTGAGGTGGGGTGATGCATAAAACAAGGGTTTGAAATTAGCTCAGACACCGCTCCATAAGCCAAATATGTAATAGACAAGGCCTACTCCCTGCTCAGTGAACTGGACTCAACACCCCCTAGTCACCGCACAAGAATATATCTGACTAGTATGAATCTGAAAACCTATGTATCGATATCTCTCTGCAAGTGAATCAAGAGGGTGTAAAGCGGCATAAACACAGCAGGGAAAAGCAGCCAAACCCCATTCTAAACATACATTACTTTAAAAAACCCACAAAACAAAGACAGTGAAAGAGAGAGAAATTCTTAAAAAATCCGTTCAGGGTCTCTGATGCAACCTGGATTGACCATATCTAGACCCACAGCTGGATGAGACATAAGGCTGGACACTCTTGGGGCTGAGAGGATTGGTGAGGTTGGGTGAGCAAATGCAGATACTTTAAAGTAATACCGCGGGGTACCCACCCCATGGGTCTCAAATCTCCAGGTATAAGGGAATCTTCCTACATCGAAACATGCATGGGAAACCCAGAAGATGGTATGCCGTGAGATCGGGAAAGGTTTCTAAAACGCACCTCATTTCTCCTCTCCTTGTGCTCGGGTTCGCCATTCCAGCCGCTTGACTAACCATCTCCCTACTTGGAGAATCAGCACCTTTAACCTACTGTTTCGTCCAGGTTGCAATTTGTCCTGAGGATGAACGGGAAGACGGGGAACCAACGAAAGACTAGCCCTAGGTATTGGGACAGGCACAGGTCACTCCATTTTCCCATCAGGAAGAAGAATGAACCACAGGCTCAGCCTGCCCCCCAGAACCAAAATAGGGCCTGAAGCAATCCTGCGCTTTTGCGGCCAGCTCCCAAAAAAGCGAGGAGACAAATGGAGCTCAGGGGCACTGCAATTCACAAACGTGCAGAGTTATAAATGAGAACTCTCGTCCACAAATATATTGAGGGAAGGCAACGAAGAGGATTTGAAAGCAAGGCAGATTTGCAGGAAACAGATTTCAGGAGGTAGATTCGACTCGCCTTTAAAGCACATGAAAAGCGGCAAAACGTTGACAATGATGCCCTTGGCCAAAAAGGGCGTATGCGTTTTTTCCTGAATATATTCAGGAAAAAACGCATACGCCCTTTTTGGCCAACCAAGCAAGCCGGAAGGGCAAATCAGCGCTACAAAGAAGTCTCGCTTGCCCTCGGTCAAAAGGGCCATGCTGAACAAAGTGTAAAAACCAGAAAAGCAGGACAGGCCATGGAGACATGGGAGCCTTGCTACGCTGATGGGCGGGATGTAAATTGCCAACAGGCACTCTGGAGAAGAGTACGGTGTGTCCTGAAACAAGTAATAAACACAGCGTAGAGAGCATAGGGCACTTCCACTCAAGGGCGTATAAATTGGGAAAACTAAAAATCAACAAGACACAGGCACCCTAAAGTTTACGGCTGCTCTGTTTCCAAGAACCTCCACTTCGGTACACCTTCAATATCCCAGGAAAGAGAAAAATGGATAAAGAAATGGTGGTACTTGGCACAATGGAATATCACTCAGCCATGAAATCAATGTCATAAGGCTAGTTAGCAGCATGATGAGTGGATTTAGGTACGATGATTCTAAGTGAAATAAGTCACACAGAAAAAGACACTTATCCTAAGATATCGCTTATAGAGGGAATGTCAAAATCGCTACACTTGAACTGAATTACAAAACAGAACAGAGTCACACCTTTAGAAGACACACTATGGCTGCTTAACGGGAAAGGTGAGGTGGGGTGATGCATAAAACAAGGGTTTGAAATTAGCTCAGACACCGCTCCATAAGCCAAATATGTAATAGACAAGGCCTACTCCCTGCTCAGTGAACTGGACTCAACACCCCCTAGTCACCGCACAAGAATATATCTGACTAGTATGAATCTGAAAACCTATGTATCGATATCTCTCTGCAAGTGAATCAAGAGGGTGTAAAGTGGCATAAACACAGCAGGGAAAAGCAGCCAAACCCCATTCTAAACATACATTACTTTAAAAAACCCACAAAGCAAAGACAGTGAAAGAGAGAGAAATTCTTACAAAATCCGTTCAGGGTCTCTGATGCAACCTGGATTGACCATATCTAGACCCACAGCTGGATGAGACATAAGGCTGGACACACTTGGGGCTGAGAGGATTGGTGAGGTTGGGTGAGCAAATGCAGATACTTTAAAGTAATACCGCGGGGTACCCACCCCATGGGTCTCAAATCTCCAGGTACAAGGGAATCTTCCTACATCAAAACATGCATGGGAAACCCAGAAGATGGTATGCCGTGAGATCGGGAAAGGTTTCTAAAACGCACCTCATTTCTCCTCTCCTTGTGCTCGGGTTCACCATTCCAGCCGCTTGACTAACCATCTCCCTACTTGGAGAATCAGCACCTTTAACCTACTGTTTCGTCCAGGTTGCAATTTGTCCTGAGGATGAACGGGAAGACGGGGAACCAACGAAAGACTAGCCCTAGGTGTTGGGACAGGCACAGGTCACTCCATTTTCCCATCAGGAAGAAGAATGAACCACAGGCTCAGCCTGCCCCCCAGAACCAAAATAGGGCCTGAAGCAATCCTGCGCTTTTGCGGCCAGCTCCCGAAAAAGCGAGGAGACAAATGGAGCTCAGGGGCACTGCAATTCACAAACGTGCAGAGTTATAAATGAGAACTCTCGTCCACAAATATATTGAGGGAAGGCAACGAAGAGGATTTGAAAGCAAGGCAGATTTGCAGGAAACAGATTTCAGGAGGTAGATTCGACTCGCCTTTAAAGCACATGAAAAGCGGCAAAACGTTGACAATGATGCCCTTGGCCAAAAAGGGCGTATGCGTTTTTTCCTGAATATATTCAGGAAAAAAAGCATACGTCCTTTTTGGCCAACCAAGCAAGCCGGAAGGGCAAATCAGCGCTACAAAGAAGTCTCCCTTGCCCTCGGTCAAAAGGGCCATGCTGAACAAAGTGTAAAAACCAGAAAAGCAGGACAGGCCATGGAGACATGGAAGCCTTGCTACGCTGATGGGCGGGATGTAAATTGCCAACAGGCACTCTGGAGAAGAGTACGGTGTGTCCTGAAACAAGTAATAAACACAGCGTTGAGAGCATAGGGCACTTCCACTCATGGGCGTATAAATTGGGAAAACTAAAAATCAACAAGACACAGGCACCCTAAAGTTTACGGCTGCTCTGTTTCCAAGAACCTCCACTTCGGTACACCTTCAATATCCCAGGAAAGAGAAAAATGGATAAAGAAATGGTGGTACTTGGCACAGTGGAATATCACTCAGCCATGAAATCAATGTCATAAGGCTAGTTAGCAGCATGATGAGTGGATTTAGATACGATGATTCTAAGTGAAATAAGTCACACAGAAAAAGACACTTATCCTAAGATATCGCTTATAGAGGGAATGTCAAAATCGCTACACTTGAACTGAATTACAAAACAGAACAGAGTCACACCTTTAGAAGACACACTATGGCTGCTTAACGGGAAAGGTGAGGTGGGGTGATGCATAAAACAAGGGTTTGAAATTAGCTCAGAGACCACTCCATAAGCCAAAAATGTAATAGACAAGGCCTACTCCCTGCTCAGTGAACTGGACTCAACACCCCCTAGTCAACACACAAGAATATATCTGACTAGTAAGAATCTGAAAACCTATGTATCGATATCTCTCTGCAAGTGAATCAAGAGGGTGTAAAGCGGCATCAACACAGCAGGGAAAAGCAGCCAAGCCCGATTCTAAACATAAATTACTTTAAAAAACCCACAAAACAAAGACAGTGAAAGAGAGAGAAATTCTTACAAAATCCGTTCAGGGTCTATGATGCAACCTGGATTGACCATATCAAGACCCACAGCTGGATGAGACATAAGGCTGGACACTCTTGGGGCTGAGAGGATTGGTGAGGTTGGGTGAGCAAATGCAGATACTTTAAAGTAACACTGCGGGGAACACACCCCATGGGTCTCAAATCTCCAGGTACAAGGGAATCTTCCTACATCAAAACATGCATGGGAAACCCAGAAGATGGTATGCCATGAGATCGGGAAAGGTTTCTAAAACGCACCTCATTTCTCCTCTCCTTGTGCTCGGGTTCGCCATTCCAGCCGCTTGACTAACCATCTCCCTACTTGGAGAATCAGCACCTTTAACCTCCTGATTGTACAGGTTGCAATTTGTCCTGAGGATGAACGGGAAGACGCGGAACCAACGAGAGACGAGCCCTAGGTGTTGGGACAGGCATAGGTCACTCCATTTTCCCATCAGGAAGAAGAATGAACCACAGGCTCAGCCTGCCCCCCAGAACCAAAATAGGGCCTGAAGCAATCCTGCGCTTTTGCGGCCAGCTCCCAAAAAAGCGAGGAGACAAATGGAGCTCAGGGGCACTGCAATTCACAAACGTGCAGAGTTATAAATGAGAACTCTCGTCCACAAATATATTGAGGGAAGGCAACGAAGAGGATTTGAAAGCAAGGCAGATTTGCAGGAAACAGATTTCAGGAGGTAGATTCGACTCGCCTTTAAAGCACATGAAAAGCGGCAAAACGTTGACAATGATGCCCTTGGCCAAAAAGGGCATATGCGTTTTTTCCTGAATATATTCAGGAAAAAACGCATACGCCCTTTTTGGCCAACCAAGCAAGCCGGAAGGGCAAATCAGCGCTACAAAGAAGTCTCGCTTGCCCTCGGTCAAAAGGGCCATGCTGAACAAAGTGTAAAAACCAGAAAAGCAGGACAGGCCATGGAGACATGGAAGCCTTGCTACACTGATGGGCGGGATGTAAATTGCCAACAGGCACTCTGGAGAAGAGTACGGTGTGTCCTGAAACAAGTAATAAACACAGCGTTGAGAGCATAGGGCACTTCCACTCATGGGCGTATAAATTGGGAAAACTAAAAATCAACAAGACACAGGCACCCTAAAGTTTACGGCTGCTCTGTTTCCAAGAACCTCCACTTCGGTACACCTTCAATATCCCAGGAAAGAGAAAAATGGATAAAGAAATGGTGGTACTTGGCACAGTGGAATATCACTCAGCCATGAAATCAATGTCATAAGGCTAGTTAGCAGCATGATGAGTGGATTTAGATACGATGATTCTAAGTGAAATAAGTCACACAGAAAAAGACACTTATCCTAAGATATCGCTTATAGAGGGAATGTCAAAATCGCTACACTTGAACTGAATTACAAAACAGAACAGAGTCACACCTTTAGAAGACACACTATGGCTGCTTAACGGGAAAGGTGAGGTGGGGTGATGCATAAAACAAGGGTTTGAAATTAGCTCAGAGACCACTCCATAAGCCAAAAATGTAATAGACAAGGCCTACTCCCTGCTCAGTGAACTGGACTCAACACCCCCTAGTCAACACACAAGAATATATCTGACTAGTAAGAATCTGAAAACCTATGTATCGATATCTCTCTGCAAGTGAATCAAGAGGGTGTAAAGCGGCATCAACACAGCAGGGAAAAGCAGCCAAGCCCGATTCTAAACATAAATTACTTTAAAAAACCCACAAAACAAAGACAGTGAAAGAGAGAGAAATTCTTACAAAATCCGTTCAGGGTCTATGATGCAACCTGGATTGACCATATCAAGACCCACAGCTGGATGAGACATAAGGCTGGACACTCTTGGGGCTGAGAGGATTGGTGAGGTTGGGTGAGCAAATGCAGATACTTTAAAGTAACACTGCGGGGAACACACCCCATGGCTCTCAAATCTCCAGGTACAAGGGAATCTTCCTACATCAAAACATGCATGGGAAACCCAGAAGATGGTATGCCATGAGATCGGGAAAGGTTTCTAAAACGCACCTCATTTCTCCTCTCCTTGTGCTCGGGTTCGCCATTCCAGCCGCTTGACTAACCATCTCCCTACTTGGAGAATCAGCACCTTTAACCTCCTGATTGTACAGGTTGCAATTTGTCCTGAGGATGAACGGGAAGACGCGGAACCAACGAGAGACGAGCCCTAGGTGTTGGGACAGGCATAGGTCACTCCATTTTCCCATCAGGAAGAAGAATGAACCACAGGCTCAGCCTGCCCCCCAGAACCAAAATAGGGCCTGAAGCAATCCTGCGCTTTTGCGGCCAGCTCCCAAAAAAGCGAGGAGACAAATGGAGCTCAGGGGCACTGCAATTAACAAACGTGCAGAGTTATAAATGAGAACTCTCGTCCACAAATATATTGAGGGAAGGCAACGAAGAGGATTTGAAAGCAAGGCAGATTTGCAGGAAACAGATTTCAGGAGGTAGATTCGACTCGCCTTTAAAGCACATGAAAAGCGGCAAAACGTTGACAATGATGCCCTTGGCCAAAAAGGGCGTATGCGTTTTTTCCTGAATATATTCAGGAAAAAACGCATACGCCCTTTTTGGCCAACCAAGCAAGCCGGAAGGGCAAATCAGCGCTACAAAGAAGTCTCGCTTGCCCTCGGTCAAAAGGGCCATGCTGAACAAAGTGTAAAAACCAGAAAAGCAGGACAGGCCATGGAGACATGGGAGCCTTGCTACGCTGATGGGCGGGATGTAAATTGCCAACAGGCACTCTGGAGAAGAGTACGGTGTGTCCTGAAACAAGTAATAAACACAGCGTAGAGAGCATAGGGCACTTCCACTCAAGGGCGTATAAATTGGGAAAACTAAAAATCAACAAGACACAGGCACCCTAAAGTTTACGGCTGCTCTGTTTCCAAGAACCTCCACTTCGGTACACCTTCAATATCCCAGGAAAGAGAAAAATGGATAAAGAAATGGTGGTACTTGGCACAATGGAATATCACTCAGCCATGAAATCAATGTCATAAGGCTAGTTAGCAGCATGATGAGTGGATTTAGGTACGATGATTCTAAGTGAAATAAGTCACACAGAAAAAGACACTTATCCTAAGATATCGCTTATAGAGGGAATGTCAAAATCGCTACACTTGAACTGAATTACAAAACAGAACAGAGTCACACCTTTAGAAGACACACTATGGCTGCTTAACGGGAAAGGTGAGGTGGGGTGATGCATAAAACAAGGGTTTGAAATTAGCTCAGACACCGCTCCATAAGCCAAATATGTAATAGACAAGGCCTACTCCCTGCTCAGTGAACTGGACTCAACACCCCCTAGTCACCGCACAAGAATATATCTGACTAGTATGAATCTGAAAACCTATGTATCGCTATCTCTCTGCAAGTGAATCAAGAGGGTGTAAAGCGGCATAAACACAGCAGGGAAAAGCAGCCAAACCCCATTCTAAACATACATTACTTTAAAAAACCCACAAAGCAAAGACAGTGAAAGAGAGAGAAATTCTTACAAAATCCGTTCAGGGTCTCTGATGCAACCTGGATTGACCATATCTAGACCCACAGCTGGATGAGACATAAGGCTGGACACTCTTGGGGCTGAGAGGATTGGTGAGGTTGGGTGAGCAAATGCAGATACTTTAAAGTAATACCGCGGGGTACCCACCCCATGGGTCTCAAATCTCCAGGTACAAGGGAATCTTCCTACATCAAAACATGCATGGGAAACCCAGAAGATGGTATGCCGTGAGATCGGGAAAGGTTTCTAAAACGCACCTCATTTCTCCTCTCCTTGTGCTCAGGTTCGCCATTCCAGCCTCTTGACTAACCATCTCCCTACTTGGAGAATCAGCACCTTTAACCTACTGTTTCGTCCAGGTTGCAATTTGTCCTGAGGATGAACGGGAAGACGGGGAACCAACGAAAGACTAGCCCTAGGTGTTGGGACAGGCACAGGTCACTCCATTTTCCCATCAGGAAGAAGAATGAACCACAGGCTCAGCCTGCCCCCCAGAACCAAAATAGGGCCTGAAGCAATCCTGCGCTTTTGCGGCCAGCTCCCAAAAAAGCGAGGAGACAAATGGAGCTCAGGGGCACTGCAATTCACAAACGTGCAGAGTTATAAATGAGAACTCTCGTCCACAAATATATTGAGGGAAGGCAACGAAGAGGATTTGAAAGCAAGGCAGATTTGCAGGAAACAGATTTCAGGAGGTAGATTCGACTCGCCTTTAAAGCACATGAAAAGCGGCAAAACGTTGACAATGATGCCCTTGGCCAAAAAGGGCGTATGCGTTTTTTCCTGAATATATTCAGGAAAAAACGCATACGCCCTTTTTGGCCAACCAAGCAAGCCGGAAGGGCAAATCAGCGCTACAAAGAAGTCTCGCTTGCCCTCGGTCAAAAGGGCCATGCTGAACAAACAGTAAAAACCAGAAAAGCAGGACAGGCCATGGAGACATGGGAGCCTTGCTACGCTGATGGGCGGGATGTAAATTGCCAACAGGCACTCTGGAGAAGAGTACGGTGTGTCCTGAAACAAGTAATAAACACAGCGTTGAGAGCATAGGGCACTTCCACTCATGGGCGTATAAATTGGGAAAACTAAAAATCAACAAGACACAGGCACCCTAAAGTTTACGGCTGCTCTGTTTCCAAGAACCTCCACTTCGGTACACCTTCAATATCCCAGGAAAGAGAAAAATGGATAAAGAAATGGTGGTACTTGGCACAGTGGAATATCACTCAGCCATGAAATCAATGTTATAAGGCTAGTTAGCAGCATGATGAGTGGATTTAGATACGATGATTCTAAGTGAAATAAGTCACACAGAAAAAGACACTTATCCTAAGATATCGCTTATAGAGGGAATGTCAAAATCGCTACACTTGAACTGAATTACAAAACAGAACAGAGTCACACCTTTAGAAGACACACTATGGCTGCTTAACGGGAAAGGTGAGGTGGGGTGATGCATAAAACAAGGGTTTGAAATTAGCTCAGAGACCGCTCCATAAGCCAAATATGTAATAGACAAGGCCTACTCCCTGCTCAGTGAACTGGACTCAACACACCCTAGTCAACACACAAGAATATATCTGACTAGTAAGAATCTGAAAACCTATGTATCGATATCTCTCTGCAAGTGAATCAAGAGGGTGTAAAGCGGCATCAACACAGCAGGGAAAAGCAGCCAAGCCCGATTCTAAACATAAATTACTTTAAAAAACCCACAAAACAAAGACAGTGAAAGAGAGAGAAATTCTTACAAAATCCGTTCAGGGTCTCTGATGCAACCTGGATTGACCATATCTAGACCCACAGCTGGATGAGACATAAGGCTGGACACTCTTGGGGCTGAGAGGGTTGGTGAGGTTGGGTGAGCAAATGCAGATACTTTAAAGTAACACTGCGGGGAACACACCCCATGGGTCTCAAATCTTCAGGTACAAGGGAATCTTCCTACATCAAAACATGCATGGGAAACCCAGAAGATGGTATGCCATGAGATCGGGAAATGTTTCTAAAACGCACCTCATTTCTCCTCTCCTTGTGCTCGGGTTCGCCATTCCAGCCGCTTGACTAACCATCTCCCTACTTGGAGAATCAGCACCTTTAACCTCCTGATTGTACAGGTTGCAATTTGTCCTGAGGATGAACGGGAAGACGCGGAACCAACGAGAGACGAGCCCTAGGTGTTGGGACAGGCATAGGTCACTCCATTTTCCCATCAGGAAGAAGAATGAACCACAGGCTCAGCCTGCCCCCCAGAACCAAAATAGGGCCTGAAGCAATCCTGCGCTTTTGCGGCCAGCTCCCAAAAAAGCGAGGAGACAAATGGAGCTCAGGGGCACTGCAATTCACAAACGTGCAGAGTTATAAATGAGAACTCTCGTCCACAAATATATTGAGGGAAGGCAACAAAGAGGATTTGAAAGCAAGGCAGATTTGCAGGAAACAGATTTCAGGAGGTAGATTCGACTCGCCTTTAAAGCACATGAAAAGCGGCAAAACGTTGACAATGAGGCCCTTGGCCAAAAAGGGCGTATGCGTTTTTTCCCGAATATATTCAGGAAAAAACGCATACGCCCTTTGTGGCCAACCAAGCAAGCCGGAAGGGCAAATCAGCGCTACAAAGAAGTCTCGCTTGCCCTCGGTCAAAAGGGCCATGCTGAACAAAGTGTAAAAACCAGAAAAGCAGGACAGGCCATGGAGACATGGGAGCCTTGCTACGCTGATGGGCGGGATGTAAATTGCCAACAGGCACTCTGGAGAAGAGTACGGTGTGTCCTGAAACAAGTAATAAACACAGCGTAGAGAGCATAGGGCACTTCCACTCAAGGGCGTATAAATTGGGAAAACTAAAAATCAACAAGACACAGGCACCCTAAAGTTTACGGCTGCTCTGTTTCCAAGAACCTCCACTTCGGTACACCTTCAATATCCCAGGAAAGAGAAAAATGGATAAAGAAATGGTGGTACTTGGCACAATGGAATATCACTCAGCCATGAAATCAATGTCATAAGGCTAGTTAGCAGCATGATGAGTGGATTTAGGTACGATGATTCTAAGTGAAATAAGTCACACAGAAAAAGACACTTATCCTAAGATATCGCTTATAGAGGGAATGTCAAAATCGCTACACTTGAACTGAATTACAAAACAGAACAGAGTCACACCTTTAGAAGACACACTATGGCTGCTTAACGGGAAAGGTGAGGTGGGGTGATGCATAAAACAAGGGTTTGAAATTAGCTCAGACACCGCTCCATAAGCCAAATATGTAATAGACAAGGCCTACTCCCTGCTCAGTGAACTGGACTCAACACCCCCTAGTCACCGCACAAGAATATATCTGACTAGTATGAATCTGAAAACCTATGTATCGATATCTCTCTGCAAGTGAATCAAGAGGGTGTAAAGCGGCATAAACACAGCAGGGAAAAGCAGCCAAACCCCATTCTAAACATACATTACTTTAAAAAACCCACAAAGCAAAGACAGTGAAAGAGAGAGAAATTCTTACAAAATCCGTTCAGGGTCTCTGATGCAACCTGGATTGACCATATCTAGACCCACAGCTGGATGAGACATAAGGCTGGACACTCTTGGGGCTGAGAGGATTGGTGAGGTTGGGTGAGCAAATGCAGATACTTTAAAGTAATACCGCGGGGTACCCACCCCATGGGTCTCAAATCTCCAGGTACAAGGGAATCTTCCTACATCAAAACATGCATGGGAAACCCAGAAGATGGTATGCCGTGAGATCGGGAAAGGTTTCAAAAACGCACCTCATTTCTCCTCTCCTTGTGCTCAGGTTCGCCATTCCAGCCGCTTGACTAACCATCTCCCTACTTGGAGAATCAGCACCTTTAACCTACTGTTTCGTCCAGGTTGCAATTTGTCCTGAGGATGAACGGGAAGACGGGGAACCAACGAAAGACTAGCCCTAGGTGTTGGGACAGGCACAGGTCACTCCATTTTCCCATCAGGAAGAAGAATGAACCACAGGGTCAGCCTGCCCCCCAGAACCAAAATAGGGCCTGAAGCAATCCTGCGCTTTTGCGGCCAGCTCCCAAAAAAGCGAGGAGACAAATGGAGCTCAGGGGCACTGCAATTCACAAACGTGCAGAGTTATAAATGAGAACTCTCGTCCACAAATATATTGAGGGAAGGCAACGAAGAGGATTTGAAAGCAAGGCAGATTTGCAGGAAACAGATTTCAGGAGGTAGATTCCACTCGCCTTTAAAGCACATGAAAAGCGGCAAAACGTTGACAATGATGCCCTTGGCCAAAAAGGGCGTATGCGTTTTTTCCTGAATATATTCAGGAAAAAACGCATACGCCCTTTTTGGCCAACCAAGCAAGCCGGAAGGGCAAATCAGCGCTACAAAGAAGTCTCGCTTGCCCTCGGTCAAAAGGGCCATGCTGAACAAACAGTAAAAACCAGAAAAGCAGGACAGGCCATGGAGACATGGGAGCCTTGCTACGCTGATGGGCGGGATGTAAATTGCCAACAGGCACTCTGGAGAAGAGTACGGTGTGTCCTGAAACAAGTAATAAACACAGCGTTGAGAGCATAGGGCACTTCCACTCATGGGCGTATAAATTGGGAAAACTAAAAATCAACAAGACACAGGCACCCTAAAGTTTACGGCTGCTCTGTTTCCAAGAACCTCCACTTCGGTACACCTTCAATATCCCAGGAAAGAGAAAAATGGATAAAGAAATGGTGGTACTTGGCACAGTGGAATATCACTCAGCCATGAAATCAATGTCATAAGGCTAGTTAGCAGCATGATGAGTGGATTTAGATACGATGATTCTAAGTGAAATAAGTCACACAGAAAAAGACACTTATCCTAAGATATCGCTTATAGAGGGAATGTCAAAATCGCTACACTTGAACTGAATTACAAAACAGAACAGAGTCACACCTTTAGAAGACACACTATGGCTGCTTAACGGGAAAGGTGAGGTGGGGTGATGCATAAAACAAGGGTTTGAAATTAGCTCAGAGACCGCTCCATAAGCCAAATATGTAATAGACAAGGCCTACTCCCTGCTCAGTGAACTGGACTCAACACACCCTAGTCAACACACAAGAATATATCTGACTAGTAAGAATCTGAAAACCTATGTATCGATATCTCTCTGCAAGTGAATCAAGAGGGTGTAAAGCGGCATCAACACAGCAGGGAAAAGCAGCCAAGCCCGATTCTAAACATAAATTACTTTAAAAAACCCACAAAACAAAGACAGTGAAAGAGAGAGAAATTCTTACAAAATCCGTTCAGGGTCTCTGATGCAACCTGGATTGACCATATCTAGACCCACAGCTGGATGAGACATAAGGCTGGACACTCTTGGGGCTGAGAGGGTTGGTGAGGTTGGGTGAGCAAATGCAGATACTTTAAAGTAACACTGCGGGGAACACACCCCATGGGTCTCAAATCTCCAGGTACAAGGGAATCTTCCTACATCAAAACATGCATGGGAAACCCAGAAGATGGTATGCCATGAGATCGGGAAAGGTTTCTAAAACGCACCTCATTTCTCCTCTCCTTGTGCTCGGGTTCGCCATTCCAGCCGCTTGACTAACCATCTCCCTACTTGGAGAATCAGCACCTTTAACCTCCTGATTGTACAGGTTGCAATTTGTCCTGAGGATGAACGGGAAGACGCGGAACCAACGAGAGACGAGCCCTAGGTGTTGGGACAGGCATAGGTCACTCCATTTTCCCATCAGGAAGAAGAATGAACCACAGGCTCAGCCTGCCCCCCAGAACCAAAATAGGGCCTGAAGCAATCCTGCGCTTTTGCGGCCAGCTCCCAAAAAAGCGAGGAGACAAATGGAGCTCAGGGGCACTGCAATTCACAAACGTGCAGAGTTATAAATGAGAACTCTCGTCCACAAATATATTGAGGGAAGGCAACGAAGAGGATTTGAAAGCAAGGCAGATTTGCAGGAAACAGATTTCAGGAGGTAGATTCGACTCGCCTTTAAAGCACATGAAAAGCGGCAAAACGTTGACAATGATGCCCTTGGCCAAAAAGGGCGTATGCGTTTTTTCCCGAATATATTCAGGAAAAAACGCATACGCCCTTTGTGGCCAACCAAGCAAGCCGGAAGGGCAAATCAGCGCTACAAAGAAGTCTCGCTTGCCCTCGGTCAAAAGGGCCATGCTGAACAAAGTGTAAAAACCAGAAAAGCAGGACAGGCCATGGAGACATGGGAGCCTTGCTACGCTGATGGGCGGGATGTAAATTGCCAACAGGCACTCTGGAGAAGAGTACGGTGTGTCCTGAAACAAGTAATAAACACAGCGTAGACAGCATAGGGCACTTCCACTCAAGGGCGTATAAATTGGGAAAACTAAAAATCAACAAGACACAGGCACCCTAAAGTTTACGGCTGCTCTGTTTCCAAGAACCTCCACTTCGGTACACCTTCAATATCCCAGGAAAGAGAAAAATGGATAAAGAAATGGTGGTACTTCGCACAATGGAATATCACTCAGCCATGAAATCAATGTCATAAGGCTAGTTAGCAGCATGATGAGTCGATTTAGGTACGATGACTCTAAGTGAAATAAGTCACACAGAAAAAGACACTTATCCTAAGATATCGCTTATAGAGGGAATGTCAAAATCGCTACACTTGAACTGAATTACAAAACAGAACAGAGTCACACCTTTAGAAGACACACTATGGCTGCTTAACGGGAAAGGTGAGGTGGGGTGATGCATAAAACAAGGGTTTGGAATTAGCTCAGACACCGCTCCATAAGCCAAATATGTAATAGACAAGGCCTACTCCCTGCTCAGTGAACTGGACTCAACACCCCCTAGTCACCGCACAAGAATATATCTGACTAGTATGAATCTGAAAACCTATGTATCGATATCTCTCTGCAAGTGAATCAAGAGGGTGTAAAGCGGCATAAACACAGCAGGGAAAAGCAGCCAAGCCCGATTCTAAACATAAATTACTTTAAAAAACCCACAAAGCAAAGACAGTGAAAGAGAGAGAAATTCTTACAAAATCCGTTCAGGGTCTCTGATGCAACCTGGATTGACCATATCTAGACCCACAGCTGGATGAGACATAAGGCTGGACACTCTTGGGGCTGAGAGGATTGGTGAGGTTGGGTGAGCAAATGCAGATACTTTAAAATAATACCGCGTGGTACCCACCCCATGGGTCTCAAATCTCCAGGTACAAGGGCATCTTCCTACATCAAAACATGCATGGGAAACCCAGAGGATGGTATGCCATGAGATCGGGAAAGGTTTCTAAAACGCACCTCATTTCTCCTCTCCTTGTGCTCGGGTTCGCCATTCCAGCCGCTTGACTAACCATCTCCCTACTTGGAGAATCAGCACCTTTAACCTCCTGATTGTACAGGTTGCAATTTGTCCTGAGGATGAACGGGAAGACGCGGAACCAACGAGAGACGAGCCCTAGGTGTTGGGACAGGCATAGGTCACTCCATTTTCCCATCAGGAAGAAGAATGAACCACAGGCTCAGCCTGCCCCCCAGAACCAAAATAGGGCCTGAAGCAATCCTGCGCTTTTGCGGCCAGCTCCCAAAAAAGCGAGGAGACAAATGGAGCTCAGGGGCACTGCAATTCACAAACGTGCAGAGTTATAAATGAGAACTCTCGTCCACAAATATATTGAGGGAAGGCAACGAAGAGGATTTGAAAGCAAGGCAGATTTGCAGGAAACAGATTTCAGGAGGTAGATTCGACTCGCCTTTAAAGCACATGAAAAGCGGCAACACGTTGACAATGATGCCCTTGGCCAAAAAGGGCGTATGCGTTTTTTCCTGAATATATTCAGGAAAAAACGCATACGCCCTTTTTGGCCAACCAAGCAAGCCGGAAGGGCAAATCAGTGCTACAAAGAAGTCTCGCTTGCCCTCGGTCAAAAGGGCCATGCTGAACAAAGTGTAAAAACCAGAAAAGCAGGACAGGCCATGGAGACATGGGAGCCTTGCTACGCTGATGGGCGGGATGTAAATTGCCAACAGGCACTCTGGAGAAGAGTACGGTGTGTCCTGAAAGAAGTAATAAACACAGCGTAGAGAGCATAGGGCACTTCCACTCAAGGGCGTATAAATTGGGAAAACTAAAAATCAACAAGACACAGGCACCCTAAAGTTTACGGCTGCTCTGTTTCCAAGAACCTCCACTTCGGTACACCTTCAATATCCCAGGAAAGAGAAAAATGGATAAAGAAATGGTGGTACTTGGCACAATGGAATATCACTCAGCCATGAAATCAATGTCATAAGGCTAGTTAGCAGCATGATGAGTGGATTTAGGTACGATGATTCTAAGTGAAATAAGTCACACAGAAAAAGACACTTATCCTAAGATATCGCTTATAGAGGGAATGTCAAAATCGCTACACTTGAACTGAATTACAAAACAGAACAGAGTCACACCTTTAGAAGACACACTATGGCTGCTTAACGGGAAAGGTGAGGTGGGGTGATGCATAAAACAAGGGTTTGAAATTAGCTCAGACACCGCTCCATAAGCCAAATATGTAATAGACAAGGCCTACTCCCTGCTCAGTGAACTGGACTCAACACCCCCTATTCACCGCACAAGAATATATCTGACTAGTATGAATCTGAAAACCTATGTATCGATATCTCTCTGCAAGTGAATCAAGAGGGTGTAAAGCGGCATAAACACAGCAGGGAAAAGCAGCCAAACCCCATTCTAAACATACATTACTTTAAAAAACCCACAAAGCAAAGACAGTGAAAGAGAGAAAAATTCTTACAAAATCCGTTCAGGGTCTCTGATGCAACCTGGATTGACCATATCTAGACCCACAGCTGGATGAGACATAAGGCTGGACACTCTTGGGGCTGAGAGGATTGGTGAGGTTGGGTGAGCAAATGCAGATACTTTAAAGTAATACCGCGGGGTACCCACCCCATGGGTCTCAAATCTCCAGGTACAAGGGAATCTTCCTACATCAAAACATGCATGGGAAACCCAGAAGATGGTATGCCGTGAGATTGGGAAAGGTTTCAAAAACGCACCTCATTTCTCCTCTCCTTGTGCTCGGGTTCGCCATTCCAGCCGCTTGACTAACCATCTCCCTACTTGGAGAATCAGCACCTTTAACCTACTGTTTCGTCCAGGTTGCAATTTGTCCTGAGGATGAACGGGAAGACGGGGAACCAACGAAAGACTAGCCCTAGGTGTTGGGACAGGCACAGGTCACTCCATTTTCCCATCAGGAAGAAGAATGAACCACAGGCTCAGCCTGTCCCCCAGAACCAAAATAGGGCCTGAAGCAATCCTGCGCTTTTGCGGCCAGCTCCCAAAAAAGCGAGGAGACAAATGGAGCTCAGGGGCACTGCAATTCACAAACGTGCAGAGTTATAAATGAGAACTCTCGTCCACAAATATATTGAGGGAAGGCAACGAAGAGGATTTGAAAGCAAGGCAGATTTGCAGGAAACAGATTTCAGGAGGTAGATTCCACTCGCCTTTAAAGCACATGAAAAGCGGCAAAACGTTGACAATGATGCCCTTGGCCAAAAAGGGCGTATGCGTTTTTTCCTGAATATATTCAGGAAAAAACGCATACGCCCTTTTTGGCCAACCAAGCAAGCCGGAAGGGCAAATCAGCGCTACAAAGAAGTCTCGCTTGCCCTCGGTCAAAAGGGCCATGCTGAACAAACAGTAAAAACCAGAAAAGCAGGACAGGCCATGGAGACATGGGAGCCTTGCTACGCTGATGGGCGGGATGTAAATTGCCAACAGGCACTCTGGAGAAGAGTACGGTGTGTCCTGAAACAAGTAATAAACACAGCGTTGAGAGCATAGGGCACTTCCACTCATGGGCGTATAAATTGGGAAAACTAAAAATCAACAAGACACAGGCACCCTAAAGTTTACGGCTGCTCTGTTTCCAAGAACCTCCACTTCGGTACACCTTCAATATCCCAGGAAAGAGAAAAATGGATAAAGAAATGGTGGTACTTGGCACAATGGAATATCACTCAGCCATGAAATCAATGTCATAAGGCTAGTTAGCAGCATGATGAGTGGATTTAGGTACGATGACTCTAAGTGAAATAAGTCACACAGAAAAAGA
Source organism: Eubalaena glacialis (assembly GCF_028564815.1). Lineage (NCBI taxonomy): Eukaryota > Metazoa > Chordata > Mammalia > Artiodactyla > Balaenidae > Eubalaena > Eubalaena glacialis. Next base: position 44,271 of record NW_026871358.1, on the reverse strand, counting down.
CACTTATCCTAAGATATCGCTTATAGAGGGAATGTCAAAATCGCTACACTTGAACTGAATTACAAAACAGAACAGAGTCACACCTTTAGAAGACACACTATGGCTGCTTAACGGGAAAGGTGAGGTGGGGTGATGCATAAAACAAGGGTTTGAAATTAGCTCAGAGACCGCTCCATAAGCCAAATATGTAATAGACAAGGCCTACTCCCTGCTCAGTGAACTGGACTCAACACACCCTAGTCAACACACAAGAATATATCTGACTAGTAAGAATCTGAAAACCTATGTATCGATATCTCTCTGCAAGTGAATCAAGAGGGTGTAAAGCGGCATCAACACAGCAGGGAAAAGCAGCCAAGCCCGATTCTAAACATAAATTACTTTAAAAAACCCACAAAACAAAGACAGTGAAAGAGAGAGAAATTCTTACAAAATCCGTTCAGGGTCTCTGATGCAACCTGGATTGACCATATCTAGACCCACAGCTGGATGAGACATAAGGCTGGACACTCTTGGGGCTGAGAGGGTTGGTGAGGTTGGGTGAGCAAATGCAGATACTTTAAAGTAACACTGCGGGGAACACACCCCATGGGTCTCAAATCTCCAGGTACAAGGGAATCTTCCTACATCAAAACATGCATGGGAAACCCAGAAGATGGTATGCCATGAGATCGGGAAAGGTTTCTAAAACGCACCTCATTTCTCCTCTCCTTGTGCTCGGGTTCGCCATTCCAGCCGCTTGACTAACCATCTCCCTACTTGGAGAATCAGCACCTTTAACCTCCTGATTGTACAGGTTGCAATTTGTCCTGAGGATGAACGGGAAGACGCGGAACCAACGAGAGACGAGCCCTAGGTGTTGGGACAGGCATAGGTCACTCCATTTTCCCATCAGGAAGAAGAATGAACCACAGGCTCAGCCTGCCCCCCAGAACCAAAATAGGGCCTGAAGCAATCCTGCGCTTTTGTGGCCAGCTCCCAAAAAAGCGAGGAGACAAATGGAGCTCAGGGGCACTGCAATTCACAAACGTGCAGAGTTATAAATGAGAACTCTCGTCCACAAATATATTGAGGGAAGGCAACGAAGAGGATTTGAAAGCAAGGCAGATTTGCAGGAAACAGATTTCAGGAGGTAGATTCCACTCGCCTTTAAAGCACATGAAAAGCGGCAAAACGTTGACAATGATGCCCTTGGCCAAAAAGGGCGTATGCGTTTTTTCCTGAATATATTCAGGAAAAAACGCATACGCCCTTTTTGGCCAACCAAGCAAGCCGGAAGGGCAAATCAGCGCTACAAAGAAGTCTCGCTTGCCCTCGGTCAAAAGGGCCATGCTGAACAAACAGTAAAAACCAGAAAAGCAGGACAGGCCATGGAGACATGGGAGCCTTGCTACGCTGATGGGCGGGATGTAAATTGCCAACAGGCACTCTGGAGAAGAGTACGGTGTGTCCTGAAACAAGTAATAAACACAGCGTAGAGAGCATAGGGCACTTCCACTCAAGGGAGTATAAATTGGGAAAACTAAAAATCAACAAGACACAGGCACCCTAAAGTTTACGGCTGCTCTGTTTCCAAGAACCTCCACTTCGGTACACCTTCAATATCCCAGGAAAGAGAAAAATGGATAAAGAAATGGTGGTACTTGGCACAATGGAATATCACTCAGCCATGAAATCAATGTCATAAGGCTAGTTAGCAGCATGATGAGTGGATTTAGGTACGATGACTCTAAGTGAAATAAGTCACACAGAAAAAGACACTTATCCTAAGATATCGCTTATAGAGGGAATGTCAAAATCGCTACACTTGAACTGAATTACAAAACAGAACAGAGTCACACCTTTAGAAGACACACTATGGCTGCTTAACGGGAAAGGTGAGGTGGGGTGATGCATAAAACAAGGGTTTGGAATTAGCTCAGACACCGCTCCATAAGCCAAATATGTAATAGACAAGGCCTACTCCCTGCTCAGTGAACTGGACTCAACACCCCCTAGTCACCGCACAAGAATATATCTGACTAGTATGAATCTGAAAACCTATGTATCGATATCTCTCTGCAAGTGAATCAAGAGGGTGTAAAGCGGCATAAACACAGCAGGGAAAAGCAGCCAAGCCCGATTCTAAACATAAATTAATTTAAAAAACCCACAAAGCAAAGACAGTGAAAGAGAGAGAAATTCTTACAAAATCCGTTCAGGGTCTCTGATGCAACCTGGATTGACCATATCTAGACCCACAGCTGGATGAGACATAAGGCTGGACACTCTTGGGGCTGAGAGGATTGGTGAGGTTGGGTGAGCAAATGCAGATACTTTAAAATAATACCGCGTGGTACCCACCCCATGGGTCTCAAATCTCCAGGTACAAGGGCATCTTCCTACATCAAAACATGCATGGGAAACCCAGAGGATGGTATGCCGTGAGATCGGGAAAGGTTTCTAAAACGCACCTCATTTCTCCTCTCCTTGTGCTCGGGTTCGCCATTCCAGCCGCTTGACTAACCATCTCCCTACTTGGAGAATCAGCACCTTTAACCTACTGTTTCGTCCAGGTTGCAATTTGTCCTGAGGATGAACGGGAAGACGGGGAACCAACGAAAGACTAGCCCTAGGTGTTGGGACAGGCACAGGTCACTCCATTTTCCCATCAGGAAGAAGAATGAACCACAGGCTCAGCCTGCCCCCCAGAACCAAAATAGGGCCTGAAGCAATCCTGCGCTTTTGCGGCCAGCTCCCAAAAAAGCGAGGAGACAAATGGAGCTCAGGGGCACTGCAATTCACAAACGTGCAGAGTTATAAATGAGAACTCTCGTCCACAAATATATTGAGGGAAGGCAACGAAGAGGATTTGAAAGCAAGGCAGATTTGCAGGAAACAGATTTCAGGAGGTAGATTCGACTCCCCTTTAAAGCACATGAAAAGCGGCAAAACGTTGACAATGATGCCCTTGGCCAAAAAGGGCGTATGCGTTTTTTCCTGAATATATTCAGGAAAAAACGCATACGCCCTTTTTGGCCAACCAAGCAAGCCGGAAGGGCAAATCAGCGCTACAAAGAAGTCTCGCTTGCCCTCGGTCAAAAGGGCCATGCTGAACAAAGTGTAAAAACCAGAAAAGCAGGACAGGCCATGGAGACATGGGAGCCTTGCTACGCTGATGGGCGGGATGTAAATTGCCAACAGGCACTCTGGAGAAGAGTACGGTGTGTCCTGAAACAAGTAATAAACACAGCGTAGAGAGCATAGGGCACTTCCACTCAAGGGCGTATAAATTGGGAAAACTAAAAATCAACAAGACACAGGCACCCTAAAGTTTACGGCTGCTCTGTTTCCAAGAACCTCCACTTCGGTACACCTTCAATATCCCAGGAAAGAGCAAAATGGATAAAGAAATGGTGGTACTTGGCACAATGGAATATCACTCAGCCATGAAATCAATGTCATAAGGCTAGTTAGCAGCATGATGAGTGGATTTAGGTACGATGACTCTAAGTGAAATAAGTCACACAGAAAAAGACACTTATCCTAAGATATCGCTTATAGAGGGAATGTCAAAATCGCTACACTTGAACTGAATTACAAAACAGAACAGAGTCACACCTTTAGAAGACACACTATGGCTGCTTAACGGGAAAGGTGAGGTGGGGTGATGCATAAAACAAGGGTTTGGAATTAGCTCAGACACCGCTCCATAAGCCAAATATGTAATAGACAAGGCCTACTCCCTGCTCAGTGAACTGGACTCAACACCCCCTAGTCACCGCACAAGAATATATCTGACTAGTATGAATCTGAAAACCTATGTATCGATATCTCTCTGCAAGTGAATCAAGAGGGTGTAAAGCGGCATAAACACAGCAGGGAAAAGCAGCCAAACCCCATTCTAAACATACATTACTTTAAAAAACCCACAAAGCAAAGACAGTGAAAGAGAGAGAAATTCTTACAAAATCCGTTCAGGGTCTCTGATGCAACCTGGATTGACCATATCTAGACCCACAGCTGGATGAGACATAAGGCTGGACACTCTTGGGGCTGAGAGGATTGGTGAGGTTGGGTGAGCAAATGCAGATACTTTAAAGTAATACCGCGGGGTACCCACCCCATGGGTCTCAAATCTCCAGGTACAAGGGAATCTTCCTACATCAAAACATGCATGGGAAACCCAGAAGATGGTATGCCGTGAGATCGGGAAAGGTTTCTAAAACGCACCTCATTTCTCCTCTCCTTGTGCTCGGGTTCGCCATTCCAGCCGCTTGACTAACCATCTCCCTACTTGGAGAATCAGCACCTTTAACCTACTGTTTCGTTCAGGTTGCAATTTGTCCTGAGGATGAACGGGAAGACGGGGAACCAACGAAAGACTAGCCCTAGGTGTTGGGACAGGCACAGGTCACTCCATTTTCCCATCAGGAAGAAGAATGAACCACAGGCTCAGCCTGCCCCCCAGAACCAAAATAGGGCCTGAAGCAATCCTGCGCTTTTGCGGCCAGCTCCCAAAAAAGCGAGGAGACAAATGGAGCTCAGGGGCACTGCAATTCACAAAAGTGCAGAGTTATAAATGAGAACTCTCGTCCACAAATATATTGAGGGAAGGCAACGAAGAGGATTTGAAAGCAAGGCAGATTTGCAGGAAACAGATTTCAGGAGGTAGATTCGACTCACCTTTAAAGCACATGAAAAGCGGCAAAACGTTGACAATGATGCCCTTGGCCAAAAAGGGCGTATGCGTTTTTTCCTGAATATATTCAGGAAAAAACGCATACGCCCTTTTTGGCCAACCAAGCAAGCCGGAAGGGCAAATCAGCGCTACAAAGAAGTCTCGCTTGCCCTCGGTCAAAAGGGCCATGCTGAACAAAGTGTAAAAACCAGAAAAGCAGGAGAGGCCATGGAGACATGGAAGCCTTGCTACGCTGATGGGCGGGATGTAAATTGCCAACAGGCACTCTGGAGAAGAGTACGGTGTGTCCTGAAACAAGTAATAAACACAGCATTGAGAGCATAGGGCACTTCCACTCATGGGCGTATAAATTGGGAAAACTAAAAATCAACAAGACACAGGCACCCTAAAGTTTACGGCTGCTCTGTTTCCAAGAACCTCCACTTCGGTACACCTTCAATATCCCAGGAAAGAGAAAAATGGATAAAGAAATGGTGGTACTTGGCACAATGGAATATCACTCAGCCATGAAATCAATGTCATAAGGCTAGTTAGCAGCATGATGAGTGGATTTAGGTACGATGATTCTAAGTGAAATAAGTCACACAGAAAAAGACACTTATCCTAAGATATCGCTTATAGAGGGAATGTCAAAATCGCTACACTTGAACTGAATTACAAAACAGAACAGAGTCACACCTTTAGAAGACACACTATGGCTGCTTAACGGGAAAGGTGAGGTGGGGTGATGCATAAAACAAGGGTTTGGAATTAGCTCAGACACCGCTCCATAAGCCAAATATGTAATAGACAAGGCCTACTCCCTGCTCAGTGAACTGGACTCAACACCCCCTAGTCAACACACAAGAATATATCTGACTAGTAAGAATCTGAAAACCTATGTATCGATATCTCTCTGCAAGTGAATCAAGAGGGTGTAAAGCGGCATCAACACAGCAGGGAAAAGCAGCCAAGCCCGATTCTAAACATAAATTACTTTAAAAAACCCACAAAACAAAGACAGTGAAAGAGAGAGAAATTCTTACAAAATCCGTTCAGGGTCTATGATGCAACCTGGATTGACCATATCAAGACCCACAGCTGGATGAGACATAAGGCTGGACACTCTTGGGGCTGAGAGGGTTGGTGAGGTTGGGTGAGCAAATGCAGATACTTTAAAGTAACACTGCGGGGAACACACCCCATGGGTCTCAAATCTCCAGGTACAAGGGAATCTTCCTACATCAAAACATGCATGGGAAACCCAGAAGATGGTATGCCATGAGATCGGGAAAGGTTTCTAAAACGCACCTCATTTCTCCTCTCCTTGTGCTCGGGTTCGCCATTCCAGCCGCTTGACTAACCATCTCCCTACTTGGAGAATCAGCACCTTTAACCTCCTGATTGTACAGGTTGCAATTTGTCCTGAGGATGAACGGGAAGACGCGGAACCAACGAGAGACGAGCCCTAGGTGTTGGGACAGGCATAGGTCACTCCATTTTCCCATCAGGAAGAAGAATGAACCACAGGCTCAGCCTGCCCCCCAGAACCAAAATAGGGCCTGAAGCAATCCTGCGCTTTTGCGGCCAGCTCCCAAAAAAGCGAGGAGACAAATGGAGCTCAGGGGCACTGCAATTCACAAACGTGCAGAGTTATAAATGAGAACTCTCGTCCACAAATATATTGAGGGAAGGCAACGAAGAGGATTTGAAAGCAAGGCAGATTTGCAGGAAACAGATTTCAGGAGGTAGATTCGACTCGCCTTTAAAGCACATGAAAAGCGGCAAAACGTTGACAATGATGCCCTTGGCCAAAAAGGGCGTATGCGTTTTTTCCTGAATATATTCAGGAAAAAACGCATACGCCCTTTTTGGCCAACCAAGCAAGCCGGAAGGGCAAATCAGCGCTACAAAGAAGTCTCGCTTGCCCTCGGTCAAAAGGGCCATGCTGAACAAACAGTAAAAACCAGAAAAGCAGGACAGGCCATGGAGACATGGGAGCCTTGCTACGCTGATGGGCGGGATATAAATTGCCAACAGGCACTCTGGAGAAGAGTACGGTGTGTCCTGAAACAAGTAATAAACACAGCGTAGAGAGCATAGGGCACTTCCACTCATGGGCGTATAAATTGGGAAAACTAAAAATCAACAAGACACAGGCACCCTAAAGTTTACGGCTGCTCTGTTTCCAAGAACCTCCGCTTCGGTACACCTTCAATATCCCAGGAAAGAGAAAAATGGATAAAGAAATGGTGGTACTTGGCACAATGGAATATCACTCAGCCATGAAATCAATGTCATAAGGCTAGTTAGCAGCATGATGAGTGGATTTAGGTACGATGATTCTAAGTGAAATAAGTCACACAGAAAAAGACACTTATCCTAAGATATCGCTTATAGAGGGAATGTCAAAATCGCTACACTTGAACTGAATTACAAAACAGAACAGAGTCACACCTTTAGAAGACACACTATGGCTGCTTAACGGGAAAGGTGAGGTGGGGTGATGCATAAAACAAGGGTTTGAAATTAGCTCAGACACTGCTCCATAAGCCAAATATGTAATAGACAAGGCCTACTCCCTGCTCAGTGAACTGGACTCAACACCCCCTAGTCACCGCACAAGAATATATCTGACTAGTATGAATCTGAAAACCTATGTATCGATATCTCTCTGCAAGTGAATCAAGAGGGTGTAAAGCGGCATAAACACAGCAGGGAAAAGCAGCCAAACCCCATTCTAAACATACATTACTTTAAAAAACCCACAAAGCAAAGACAGTGAAAGAGAGAGAAATTCTTACAAAATCCGTTCAGGGTCTCTGATGCAACCTGGATTGACCATATCTAGACCCACAGCTGGATGAGACATAAGGCTGGACACTCTTGGGGCTGAGAGGATTGGTGAGGTTGGGTGAGCAAATGCAGATACTTTAAAGTAATACCGCTTGGTACCCACCCCATGGGTCTCAAATCTCCAGGTACAAGGGCATCTTCATACATCAAAACATGCATGGGAAACCCAGAAGATGGTATGCCGTGAGATCGGGAAAGGTTTCTAAAACGCACCTCATTTCTCCTCTCCTTGTGCTCGGATTCGCCATTCCAGCCGCTTGACTAACCATCTCCCTACTTGGAGAATCAGCACCTTTAACCTACTGTTTCATCCAGGTTGCAATTTGTCCTGAGGATGAACGGGAAGACGCGGAACCAACGAAAGACTAGCCCTAGGTGTTGGGACAGGCACAGGTCACTCCATTTTCCCATCAGGAAGAAGAATGAACCACAGGCTCAGCCTGCCCCCCAGAACCAAAATAGGGCCTGAAGCAATCCTGCGCTTTTGCGGCCAGCTCCCAAAAAAGCGAGGAGACAAATGGAGCTCAGGGGCACTGCAATTCACAAACGTGCAGAGTTATAAATGAGAACTCTCGTCCACAAATATATTGAGGGAAGGCAACGAAGAGGATTTGAAAGCAAGGCAGATTTGCAGGAAACAGATTTCAGGAGGTAGATTCGACTCGCCTTTAAAGCACATGAAAAGCGGCAAAACGTTGACAATGATGCCCTTGGCCAAAAAGGGCGTATGCGTTTTTTCCTGAATATATTCAGGAAAAAACGCATACGCCCTTTTTGGCCAACCAAGCAAGCCGGAAGGGCAAATCAGCGCTACAAAGAAGTCTCGCTTGCCCTCGGTCAAAAGGGCCATGCTGAACAAAGTGTAAAAACCAGAAAAGCAGGACAGGCCATGGAGACATGGGAGCCTTGCTACGCTGATGGGCGGGATGTAAATTGCCAACAGGCACTCTGGAGAAGAGTACGGTGTGTCCTGAAACAAGTAATAAACACAGCGTAGAGAGCATAGGGCACTTCCACTCAAGGGCGTATAAATTGGGAAAACTAAAAATCAACAAGACACAGGCACCCTAAAGTTTACGGCTGCTCTGTTTCCAAGAACCTCCACTTCGGTACACCTTCAATATCCCAGGAAAGAGAAAAATGGATAAAGAAATGGTGGTACTTGGCACAATGGAATATCACTCAGCCATGAAATCAATGTCATAAGGCTAGTTAGCAGCATGATGAGTGGATTTAGGTACGATGACTCTAAGTGAAATAAGTCACACAGAAAAAGACACTTATCCTAAGATATCGCTTATAGAGGGAATGTCAAAATCGCTACACTTGAACTGAATTACAAAACAGAACAGAGTCACACCTTTAGAAGACACACTATGGCTGCTTAACGGGAAAGGTGAGGTGGGGTGATGCATAAAACAAGGGTTTGGAATTAGCTCAGACACCACTCCATAAGCCAAATATGTAATAGACAAGGCCTACTCCCTGCTCAGTGAACTGGACTCAACACCCCCTAGTCACCGCACAAGAATATATCTGACTAGTATGAATCTGAAAACCTATGTATCGATATCTCTCTGCAAGTGAATCAAGAGGGTGTAAAGCGGCATAAACACAGCAGGGAAAAGCAGCCAAGCCCGATTCTAAACATAAATTACTTTAAAAAACCCACAAAACAAAGACAGTGAAAGAGAGAGAAATTCTTACAAAATCCGTTCAGGGTCTATGATGCAACCTGGATTGACCATATCAAGACCCACAGCTGGATGAGACATAAGGCTGGACATTCTTGGGGCTGAGAGGGTTGGTGAGGTTGGGTGAGCAAATGCAGATACTTTAAAGTAACACTGCGGGGAACACACCCCATGGGTCTCAAATCTCCAGGTACAAGGGAATCTTCCTACATCAAAACATGCATGGGAAACCCAGAAGATGGTATGCCATGAGATCGGGAAAGGTTTCTAAAACGCACCTCATTTCTCCTCTCCTTGTGCTCGGGTTCGCCATTCCAGCCGCTTGACTAACCATCTCCCTACTTGGAGAATCAGCACCTTAAACCTCCTGATTGTACAGGTTGCAATTTGTCCTGAGGATGAACGGGAAGACGCGGAACCAACGAGAGACGAGCCCTAGGTGTTGGGACAGGCATAGGTCACTCCATTTTCCCATCAGGAAGAAGAATGAACCACAGGCTCAGCCTGCCCCCCAGAACCAAAATAGGGCCTGAAGCAATCCTGCGCTTTTGCGGCCAGCTCCCAAAAAAGCGAGGAGACAAATGGAGCTCAGGGGCACTGCAATTCACAAACGTGCAGAGTTATAAATGAGAACTCTCGTCCACAAATATATTGAAGGAAGGCAACGAAGAGGATTTGAAAGCAAGGTAGATTTGCAGGAAACAGATTTCAGGAGGTAGATTCGACTCGCCTTTAAAGCACATGAAAAGCGGCAAAACGTTGACAATGATGCCCTTGGCCAAAAAGGGCGTATGCGTTTTTTCCTGAATATATTCAGGAAAAAACGCATACGCCCTTTTTGGCCAACCAAGCAAGCCGGAAGGGCAAATCAGCGCTACAAAGAAGTCTCGCTTGCCCTCGGTCAAAAGGGCCATGCTGAACAAACAGTAAAAACCAGAAAAGCAGGACAGGCCATGGAGACATGGGAGCCTTGCTACGCTGATGGGCGGGATGTAAATTGCCAACAGTCACTCTGGAGAAGAGTACCGTGTGTCCTGAAACAAGTAATAAACACAGCGTAGAGAGCATAGGGCACTTCCACTCAAGGGCGTATAAATTGGGAAAACTAAAAATCAACAAGACACAGGCACCCTAAAGTTTACGGCTGCTCTGTTTCCAAGAACCTCCACTTCGGTACACCTTCAATATCCCAGGAAAGAGAAAAATGGATAAAGAAATGGTGGTACTTGGCACAATGGAATATCACTCAGCCATGAAATCAATGTCATAAGGCTAGTTAGCAGCATGATGAGTGGATTTAGGTACGATGATTCTAAGTGAAATAAGTCACACAGAAAAAGACACTTATCCTAAGATATCGCTTATAGAGGGAATGTCAAAATCGCTACACTTGAACTGAATTACAAAACAGAACAGAGTCACACCTTTAGAAGACACACTATGGCTGCTTAACGGGAAAGGTGAGGTGGGGTGATGCATAAAACAAGGGTTTGGAATTAGCTCAGACACCGCTCCATAAGCCAAATATGTAATAGACAAGGCCTACTCCCTGCTCAGTGAACTGGACTCAACACCCCCTAGTCACCGCACAAGAATATATCTGACTAGTATGAATCTGAAAACCTATGTATCGATATCTCTCTGCAAGTGAATCAAGAGGGTGTAAAGCGGCATCAACAGAGCAGGGAAAAGCAGCCAAACCCCATTCTAAACATACATTACTTTAAAAAACCCACAAAGCAAAGACAGTGAAAGAGAGAGAAATTCTTACAAAATCCGTTCAGGGTCTCTGATGCAACCTGGATTGACCATATCTAGACCCACAGCTGGATGAGACATAAGGCTGGACACTCTTGGGGCTGAGAGGATTGGTGAGGTTGGGTGAGCAAATGCAGATACTTTAAAGTAATACCGCGGGGTACCCACCCCATGGGTCTCAAATCTCCAGGTACAAGGGAATCTTCCTACATCAAAACATGCATGGGAAACCCAGAAGATGGTATGCCGTGAGATCGGGAAAGGTTTCTAAAACGCACCTCATTTCTCCTCTCCTTGTGCTCGGGTTCGCCATTCCAGCCGCTTGACTAACCATCTCCCTACTTGGAGAATCAGCACCTTTAACCTACTGTTTCGTCCAGGTTGCAATTTGTCCTGAGGATGAACGGGAAGACGGGGAACCAACGAAAGACTAGCCCTAGGTGTTGGGACAGGCACAGGTCACTCCATTTTCCCATCAGGAAGAAGAATGAACCACAGGCTCAGCCTGCCCCCCAGAACCAAAATAGGGCCTGAAGCAATCCTGCGCTTTTGCGGCCAGCTCCCAAAAAAGCGAGGAGACAAATGGAGCTCAGGGGCACTGCAATTCACAAACGTGCAGAGTTATAAATGAGAACTCTCGTCCACAAATATATTGAGGGAAGGCAACGAAGAGGATTTGAAAGCAAGGCAGATTTGCAGGAAACAGATTTCAGGAGGTAGATTCGACTCGCCTTTAAAGCACATGAAAAGCGGCAAAACGTTGACAATGATGCCCTTGGCCAAAAAGGGCGTATGCGTTTTTTCCTGAATATATTCAGGAAAAAACGCATACGCCCTTTTTGGCCAACCAAGCAAGCCGGAAGGGCAAATCAGCGCTACAAAGAAGTCTCGCTTGCCCTCGGTCAAAAGGGCCATGCTGAACAAACAGTAAAAACCAGAAAAGCAGGACAGGCCATGGAGACATGGGAGCCTTGCTACGCTGATGGGCGGGATGTAAATTGCCAACAGTCACTCTGGAGAAGAGTACCGTGTGTCCTGAAACAAGTAATAAACACAGCGTAGAGAGCATAGGGCACTTCCACTCAAGGGCGTATAAATTGGGAAAACTAAAAATCAACAAGACACAGGCACCCTAAAGTTTACGGCTGCTCTGTTTCCAAGAACCTCCACTTCGGTACACCTTCAATATCCCAGGAAAGAGAAAAATGGATAAAGAAATGGTGGTACTTGGCACAATGGAATATCACTCAGCCATGAAATCAATGTCATAAGGCTAGTTAGCAGCATGATGAGTGGATTTAGGTACGATGATTCTAAGTGAAATAAGTCACACAGAAAAAGACACTTATCCTAAGATATCGCTTATAGAGGGAATGTCAAAATCGCTACACTTGAACTGAATTACAAAACAGAACAGAGTCACACCTTTAGAAGACACACTATGGCTGCTTAACGGGAAAGGTGAGGTGGGGTGATGCATAAAACAAGGGTTTGGAATTAGCTCAGACACCGCTCCATAAGCCAAATATGTAATAGACAAGGCCTACTCCCTGCTCAGTGAACTGGACTCAACACCCCCTAGTCACCGCACAAGAATATATCTGACTAGTATGAATCTGAAAACCTATGTATCGATATCTCTCTGCAAGTGAATCAAGAGGGTGTAAAGCGGCATCAACACAGCAGGGAAAAGCAGCCAAACCCCATTCTAAACATACATTACTTTAAAAAACCCACAAAGCAAAGACAGTGAAAGAGAGAGAAATTCTTACAAAATCCGTTCAGGGTCTCTGATGCAACCTGGATTGACCATATCTAGACCCACAGCTGGATGAGACATAAGGCTGGACACTCTTGGGGCTGAGAGGATTGGTGAGGTTGGGTGAGCAAATGCAGATACTTTAAAGTAATACCGCGGGGTACCCACCCCATGGGTCTCAAATCTCCAGGTACAAGGGAATCATCCTACATCAAAACATGCATGGGAAACCAAGAAGATGGTATGCCGTGAGATCGGGAAAGGTTTCTAAAACGCACCTCATTTCTCCTCTCCTTGTGCTCGGGTTCGCCATTCCAGCCGCTTGACTAACCATCTCCCTACTTGGAGAATCAGCACCTTTAACCTACTGTTTCGTCCAGGTTGCAATTTGTCCTGAGGATGAACGGGAAGACGGGGAACCAACGAAAGACTAGCCCTAGGTGTTGGGACAGGCACAGGTCACTCCATTTTCCCATCAGGAAGAAGAATGAACCACAGGCTCAGCCTGCCCCCCAGAACCAAAATAGGGCCTGAAGCAATCCTGCGCTTTTGCGGCCAGCTCCCAAAAAAGCGAGGAGACAAATGGAGCTCAGGGGCACTGCAATTCACAAACGTGCAGAGTTATAAATGAGAACTCTCGTCCACAAATATATTGAGGGAAGGCAACGAAGAGGATTTGAAAGCAAGGCAGATTTGCAGGAAACAGATTTCAGGAGGTAGATTCGACTCGCCTTTAAAGCACATGAAAAGCGGCAAAACGTTGACAATGATGCCCTTGGCCAAAAAGGGCGTATGCGTTTTTTCCTGAATATATTCAGGAAAAAACGCATACGCCCTTTTTGGCCAACCAAGCAAGCCGGAAGGGCAAATCAGCGCTACAAAGAAGTCTCGCTTGCCCTCGGTCAAAAGGGCCATGCTGAACAAAGTGTAAAAACCAGAAAAGCAGGACAGGCCATGGAGACATGGAAGCCTTGCTACGCTGATGGGCGGGATGTAAATTGCCAACAGGCACTCTGGAGAAGAGTACGGTGTGTCCTGAAACAAGTAATAAACACAGCGTAGAGAGCATAGGGCACTTCCACTCATGGGCGTATAAATTGGGAAAACTAAAAATCAACAAGACACAGACACCCTAAAGTTTACGGCTGCTCTGTTTCCAAGAACCTCCACTTCGGTACACCTTCAATATCCGAGGAAAGAGAAAAATGGATAAAGAAATGGTGGTACTTGGCACAGTGGAATATCACTCAGCCATGAAATCAATGTCATAAGGCTAGTTAGCAGCATGATGAGTGGATTTAGATACGATGATTCTAAGTGAAATAAGTCACACAGAAAAAGACACTTATCCTAAGATATCGCTTATAGAGGGAATGTCAAAATCGCTACACTTGAACTGAATTACAAAACAGAACAGAGTCACACCTTTAGAAGACACACTATGGCTGCTTAACGGGAAAGGTGAGGTGGGGTGATGCATAAAACAAGGGTTTCAAATTAGCTCAGACACCGCTCCATAAGCCAAATATGTAATAGACAAGGCCTACTCCCTGCTCAGTGAACTGGACTCAACACACCCTAGTCAACACACAAGAATATATCTGACTAGTAAGAATCTGAAAACCTATGTATCGATATCTCTCTGCAAGTGAATCAAGAGGGTGTAAAGCGGCATCAACACAGCAGGGAAAAGCAGCCAAGCCCGATTCTAAACATAAATTACTTTAAAAAACCCACAAAACAAAGACAGTGAAAGAGAGAGAAATTCTTACAAAATCCGTTCAGGGTCTATGATGCAACATGGATTGACCATATCAAGACCCACAGCTGGATGAGACATAAGGCTGGAAACTCTTGGGGCTGAGAGGGTTGGTGAGGTTGGGTGAGCAAATGCAGATACTTTAAAGTAACACTGCGGGGAACACACCCCATGGGTCTCAAATCTCCAGGTACAAGGGAATCTTCCTACATCAAAACATGCATGGGAAACCCAGAAGATGGTATGCCATGAGATCGGGAAAGGTTTCTAAAACGCACCTCATTTCTCCTCTCCTTGTGCTGGGGTTCGCCATTCCAGCCGCTTGACTAACCATCTCCCTACTTGGAGAATCAGCACCTTTAACCTCCTGATTGTACAGGTTGCAATTTGTCTTGAGGATGAACGGGAAGACGCGGAACCAACGAGAGACGAGCCCTAGGTGTTGGGACAGGCACAGGTCACTCCATTTTCCCATCAGGAAGAAGAATGAACCACAGGCTCAGCCTGCCCCCCAGAACCAAAATAGGGCCTGAAGCAATCCTGCGCTTTTGCGGCCAGCTCCCAAAAAAGCGAGGAGACAAATGGAGCTCAGGGGCACTGCAATTCACAAACGTGCAGAGTTATAAATGAGAACTCTCGTCCACAAATATATTGAGGGAAGGCAACGAAGAGGATTTGAAAGCAAGGCAGATTTGCAGGAAACAGATTTCAGGAGGTAGATTCGACTCGCCTTTAAAGCACATGAAAAGCGGCAAAACGTTGACAATGATGCCCTTGGCCAAAAAGGGCGTATGCGTTTTTTCCTGAATATATTCAGGAAAAAACGCATACGCCCTTTTTGGCCAACCAAGCAAGCCGGAAGGGCAAATCAGCGCTACAAAGAAGTCTCGCTTGCCCTCGGTCAAAAGGGCCATGCTGAACAAAGTGTAAAAACCAGAAAAGCAGGACAGGCCATGGAGACATGGAAGCCTTGCTACGCTGATGGGCGGGATGTAAATTGCCAACAGGCACTCTGGAGAAGAGTACGGTGTGTCCTGAAACAAGTAATAAACACAGCGTTGAGAGCATAGGGCACTTCCACTCATGGGCGTATAAATTGGGAAAACTAAAAATCAACAAGACACAGGCACCCTAAAGTTTACGGCTGCTCTGTTTCCAAGAACCTCCACTTCGGTACACCTTCAATATCCCAGGAAAGAGAAAAATGGATAAAGAAATGGTGGTACTTGGCACAGTGGAATATCACTCAGCCATGAAATCAATGTCATAAGGCTAGTTAGCAGCATGATGAGTGGATTTAGATACGATGATTCTAAGTGAAATAAGTCACACAGAAAAAGACACTTATCCTAAGATATCGCTTATAGAGGGAATGTCAAAATCGCTACACTTGAACTGAATTACAAAACAGAACAGAGTCACACCTTTAGAAGACACACTATGGCTGCTTAACGGGAAAGGTGAGGTGGGGTGATGCATAAAACAAGGGTTTGAAATTAGCTCAGACACCGCTCCATAAGCCAAATATGTAATAGACAAGGCCTACTCCCTGCTCAGTGAACTGGACTCAACACCCCCTAGTCACCGCACAAGAATATATCTGACTAGTAAGAATCTGAAAACCTATGTATCGATATCTCTCTGGAAGTGAATCAAGAGGGTGTAAAGCGGCATCAACACAGCAGGGAAAAGAAGCCAAGCCCGATTCTAAACATAAATTACTTTAAAAAACCCACAAAACAAAGACAGTGAAAGAGAGAGAAATTCTTACAAAATCCGTTCAGGGTCTATGATGCAACCTGGATTGACCATATCAAGACCCACAGCTGGATGAGACATAAGGCTGGACATTCTTGGGGCTGAGAGGGTTGGTGAGGTTGGGTGAGCAAATGCAGATACTTTAAAGTAACACTGCGGGGAACACACCCCATGGGTCTCAAATCTCCAGGTACAAGGGAATCTTCCTACATCAAAACATGCATGGGAAACCCAGAAGATGGTATGCCATGAGATCGGGAAAGGTTTCTAAAACGCACCTCATTTCTCCTCTCCTTGTGCTCGGGTTCGCCATTCCAGCCGCTTGACTAACCATCTCCCTACTTGGAGAATCAGCACCTTTAACCTCCTGATTGTACAGGTTGCAATTTGTCCTGAGGATGAACGGGAAGACGCGGAACCAACGAGAGACGAGCCCTAGGTGTTGGGACAGGCATAGGTCACTCCATTTTCCCATCAGGAAGAAGAATGAACCACAGGCTCAGCCTGCCCCCCAGAACCAAAATAGGGCCTGAAGCAATCCTGCGCTTTTGCGGCCAGCTCCCAAAAAAGCGAGGAGACAAATGGAGCTCAGGGGCACTGCAATTCACAAACGTGCAGAGTTATAAATGAGAACTCTCGTCCACAAATATATTGAGGGAAGGCAACGAAGAGGATTTGAAAGCAAGGCAGATTTTCAGGAAACAGATTTCAGGAGGTAGATTCGACTCGCCTTTAAAGCACATGAAAAGCGGCAAAACGTTGAGAATGATGCCCTTGGCCAAAAAGGGCGTATGCGTTTTTTCCTGAATATATTCAGGAAAAAACGCATACGCCCTTTTTGGCCAACCAAGCAAGCCGGAAGGGCAAATCAGCGCTACAAAGAAGTCTCGCTTGCCCTCGGTCAAAAGGGCCATGCTGAACAAACAGTAAAAACCAGAAAAGCAGGACAGGCCATGGAGACATGGGAGCCTTGCTACGCTGATGGGCGGGATGTAAATTGCCAACAGGCACTCTGGAGAAGAGTACGGTGTGTCCTGAAACAAGTAATAAACACAGCGTAGAGAGCATAGGGCACTTCCACTCATGGGCGTATAAATTGGGAAAACTAAAAATCAACAAGACACAGGCACCCTAAAGTTTACGGCTGCTCTGTTTCCAAGAACCTCCGCTTCGGTACACCTTCAATATCCCAGGAAAGAGAAAAATGGATAAAGAAATGGTGGTACTTGGCACAATGGAATATCACTCAGCCATGAAATCAATGTCATAAGGCTAGTTAGCAGCATGATGAGTGGATTTAGGTACGATGACTCTAAGTGAAATAAGTCACACAGAAAAAGACACTTATCCTAAGATATCGCTTATAGAGGGAATGTCAAAATCGCTACACTTGAACTGAATTACAAAACAGAACAGAGTCACACCTTTAGAAGACACACTATGGCTGCTTAACGGGAAAGGTGAGGTGGGGTGATGCATAAAACAAGGGTTTGAAATTAGCTCAGACACCGCTCCATAAGCCAAATATGTAATAGACAAGGCCTACTCCCTGCTCAGTGAACTGGACTCAACACCCCCTAGTCACCGCACAAGAATATATCTGACTAGTAAGAATCTGAAAACCTATGTATCGATATCTCTCTGGAAGTGAATCAAGAGGGTGTAAAGCGGCATCAACACAGCAGGGAAAAGAAGCCAAGCCCGATTCTAAACATAAATTACTTTAAAAAACCCACAAAACAAAGACAGTGAAAGAGAGAGAAATTCTTACAAAATCCGTTCAGGGTCTATGATGCAACCTGGATTGACCATATCAAGACCCACAGCTGGATGAGACATAAGGCTGGACATTCTTGGGGCTGAGAGGGTTGGTGAGGTTGGGTGAGCAAATGCAGATACTTTAAAGTAACAATGCGGGGAACACACCCCATGGGTCTCAAATCTCCAGGTACAAGGGAATCTTCCTACATCAAAACATGCATGGGAAACCCAGAAGATGGTATGCCATGAGATCGGGAAAGGTTTCTAAAACGCACCTCATTTCTCCTCTCCTTGTGCTCGGGTTCGCCATTCCAGCCGCTTGACTAACCATCTCCCTACTTGGAGAATCAGCACCTTTAACCTCCTGATTGTACAGGTTGCAATTTGTCCTGAGGATGAACGGGAAGACGCGGAACCAACGAGAGACGAGCCCTAGGTGTTGGGACAGGCATAGGTCACTCCATTTTCCCATCAGGAAGAAGAATGAACCACAGGCTCAGCCTGCCCCCCAGAACCAAAATAGGGCCTGAAGCAATCCTGCGCTTTTGCGGCCAGCTCCCAAAAAAGCGAGGAGACAAATGGAGCTCAGGGGCACTGCAATTCACAAACGTGCAGAGTTATAAATGAGAACTCTCGTCCACAAATATATTGAGGGAAGGCAACGAAGAGGATTTGAAAGCAAGGCAGATTTTCAGGAAACAGATTTCAGGAGGTAGATTCGACTCGCCTTTAAAGCACATGAAAAGCGGCAAAACGTTGACAATGATGCCCTTGGCCAAAAAGGGCGTATGCGTTTTTTCCTGAATATATTCAGGAAAAAACGCATACGCCCTTTTTGGCCAACCAAGCAAGCCGGAAGGGCAAATCAGCGCTACAAAGAAGTCTCGCTTGCCCTCGGTCAAAAGGGCCATGCTGAACAAACAGTAAAAACCAGAAAAGCAGGACAGGCCATGGAGACATGGGAGCCTTGCTACGCTGATGGGCGGGATGTAAATTGCCAACAGGCACTCTGGAGAAGAGTACGGTGTGTCCTGAAACAAGTAATAAACACAGCGTAGAGAGCATAGGGCACTTCCACTCATGGGCGTATAAATTGGGAAAACTAAAAATCAACAAGACACAGGCACCCTAAAGTTTACGGCTGCTCTGTTTCCAAGAACCTCCGCTTCGGTACACCTTCAATATCCCAGGAAAGAGAAAAATGGATAAAGAAATGGTGGTACTTGGCACAATGGAATATCACTCAGCCATGAAATCAATGTCATAAGGCTAGTTAGCAGCATGATGAGTGGATTTAGGTACGATGACTCTAAGTGAAATAAGTCACACAGAAAAAGACACTTATCCTAAGATATCGCTTATAGAGGGAATGTCAAAATCGCTACACTTGAACTGAATTACAAAACAGAACAGAGTCACACCTTTAGAAGACACACTATGGCTGCTTAACGGGAAAGGTGAGGTGGGGTGATGCATAAAACAAGGGTTTGAAATTAGCTCAGACACCGCTCCATAAGCCAAATATGTAATAGACAAGGCCTACTCCCTGCTCAGTGAACTGGACTCAACACCCCCTAGTCACCGCACAAGAATATATCTGACTAGTAAGAATCTGAAAACCTATGTATCGATATCTCTCTGGAAGTGAATCAAGAGGGTGTAAAGCGGCATCAACACAGCAGGGAAAAGAAGCCAAGCCCGATTCTAAACATAAATTACTTTAAAAAACCCACAAAACAAAGACAGTGAAAGAGAGAGAAATTCTTACAAAATCCGTTCAGGGTCTATGATGCAACCTGGATTGACCATATCAAGACCCACAGCTGGATGAGACATAAGGCTGGACATTCTTGGGGCTGAGAGGGTTGGTGAGGTTGGGTGAGCAAATGCAGATACTTTAAAGTAACACTGCGGGGAACACACCCCATGGGTCTCAAATCTCCAGGTACAAGGGAATCTTCCTACATCAAAACATGCATGGGAAACCCAGAAGATGGTATGCCATGAGATCGGGAAAGGTTTCTAAAACGCACCTCATTTCTCCTCTCCTTGTGCTCGGGTTCGCCATTCCAGCCGCTTGACTAACCATCTCCCTACTTGGAGAATCAGCACCTTTAACCTCCTGATTGTACAGGTTGCAATTTGTCCTGAGGATGAACGGGAAGACGCGGAACCAACGAGAGACGAGCCCTAGGTGTTGGGACAGGCATAGGTCACTCCATTTTCCCATCAGGAAGAAGAATGAACCACAGGCTCAGCCTGCCCCCCAGAACCAAAATAGGGCCTGAAGCAATCCTGCGCTTTTGCGGCCAGCTCCCAAAAAAGCGAGGAGACAAATGGAGCTCAGGGGCACTGCAATTCACAAACGTGCAGAGTTATAAATGAGAACTCTCGTCCACAAATATATTGAGGGAAGGCAACGAAGAGGATTTGAAAGCAAGGCAGATTTGCAGGAAACAGATTTCAGGAGGTAGATTCGACTCGCCTTTAAAGCACATGAAAAGCGGCAAAACGTTGAGAATGATGCCCTTGGCCAAAAAGGGCGTATGCGTTTTTTCCTGAATATATTCAGGAAAAAACGCATACGCCCTTTTTGGCCAACCAAGCAAGCCGGAAGGGCAAATCAGCGCTACAAAGAAGTCTCGCTTGCCCTCGGTCAAAAGGGCCATGCTGAACAAACAGTAAAAACCAGAAAAGCAGGACAGGCCATGGAGACATGGGAGCCTTGCTACGCTGATGGGCGGGATGTAAATTGCCAACAGGCACTCTGGAGAAGAGTACGGTGTGTCCTGAAACAAGTAATAAACACAGCGTAGAGAGCATAGGGCACTTCCACTCATGGGCGTATAAATTGGGAAAACTAAAAATCAACAAGACACAGGCACCCTAAAGTTTACGGCTGCTCTGTTTCCAAGAACCTCCGCTTCGGTACACCTTCAATATCCCAGGAAAGAGAAAAATGGATAAAGAAATGGTGGTACTTGGCACAATGGAATATCACTCAGCCATGAAATCAATGTCATAAGGCTAGTTAGCAGCATGATGAGTGGATTTAGGTACGATGACTCTAAGTGAAATAAGTCACACAGAAAAAGACACTTATCCTAAGATATCGCTTATAGAGGGAATGTCAAAATCGCTACACTTGAACTGAATTACAAAACAGAACAGAGTCACACCTTTAGAAGACACACTATGGCTGCTTAACGGGAAAGGTGAGGTGGGGTGATGCATAAAACAAGGGTTTGAAATTAGCTCAGACACCGCTCCATAAGCCAAATATGTAATAGACAAGGCCTACTCCCTGCTCAGTGAACTGGACTCAACACCCCCTAGTCACCGCACAAGAATATATCTGACTAGTATGAATCTGAAAACCTATGTATCGATATCTCTCTGCAAGTGAATCAAGAGGGTGTAAAGCGGCATAAACACAGCAGGGAAAAGCAGCCAAACCCCATTCTAAACATACATTACTTTAAAAAACCCACAAAGCAAAGACAGTGAAAGAGAGAGAAATTCTTACAAAATCCGTTCAGGGTCTCTGATGCAACCTGGATTGACTATATCTAGACCCACAGCTGGATGAGACATAAGGCTGGACACTCTTGGGGCTGAGAGGATTGGTGAGGTTGGGTGAGCAAATGCAGATACTTTAAAATAATACCGCGGGGTACCCACCCCATGGGTCTCAAATCTCCAGGTACAAGGGAATCTTCCTACATCAAAACATGCATGGGAAACCCAGAAGATGGTATGCCGTGAGATCGGGAAAGGTTTCTAAAACGCACCTCATTTCTCCTCTCCTTGTGCTCGGGTTCACCATTCCAGCCGCTTGACTAACCATCTCCCTACTTGGAGAATCAGCACCTTTAACCTACTGTTTCGTCCAGGTTGCAATTTGTCCTGAGGATGAACGGGAAGACGGGGAACCAACGAAAGACTAGCCCTAGGTGTTGGAACAGGCACAGGTCACTCCATTTTCCCATCAGGAAGAAGAATGAACCACAGGCTCAGCCTGCCCCCCAGAACCAAAATAGGGCCTGAAGCAATCCTGCGCTTTTGCGGCCAGCTCCCAAAAAAGCGAGGAGACAAATGGAGCTCAGGGGCACTGCAATTCACAAACGTGCAGAGTTATAAATGAGAACTCTCGTCCACAAATATATTGAGGGAAGGCAACGAAGAGGATTTGAAAGCAAGGCAGATTTGCAGGAAACAGATTTCAGGAGGTAGATTCGACTCGCCTTTAAAGCACATGAAAAGCGGCAAAACGTTGACAATGATGCCCTTGGCCAAAAAGGGCGTATGCGTTTTTTCCTGAATATATTCAGGAAAAAACGCATACGCCCTTTTTGGCCAACCAAGCAAGCCGGAAGGGCAAATCAGCGCTACAAAGAAGTCTCGCTTGCCCTCGGTCAAAAGGGCCATGCTGAACAAAGTGTAAAAACCAGAAAAGCAGGACAGGCCATGGAGACATGGGAGCCTTGCTACGCTGATGGGCGGGAGGTAAATTGCAAACAGGCACTCTGGAGAAGAGTACGGTGTGTCCTGAAACAAGTAATAAACACAGCGTAGAGAGCATAGGGCACTTCCACTCAAGGGCGTATAAATTGGGAAAACTAAAAATCAACAAGACACAGGCACCCTAAAGTTTACGGCTGCTCTGTTTCCAAGAACCTCCACTTCGGTACACCTTCAATATCCCAGGAAAGAGAAAAATGGATAAAGAAATGGTGGTACTTGGCACAATGGAATATCACTCAGCCATGAAATCAATGTCATAAGGCTAGTTAGCAGCATGATGAGTGGATTTAGGTACGATGATTCTAAGTGAAATAAGTCACACAGAAAAAGACACTTATCCTAAGATATCGCTTATAGAGGGAATGTCAAAATCGCTACACTTGAACTGAATTACAAAACAGAACAGAGTCACACCTTTAGAAGACACACTATGGCTGCTTAACGGGAAAGGTGAGGTGGGGTGATGCATAAAACAAGGGTTTGAAATTAGCTCAGACACCGCTCCATAAGCCAAATATGTAATAGACAAGGCCTACTCCCTGCTCAGTGAACTGGACTCAACACACCCTAGACACCACACAAGAATATATCTGACTAGTAAGAATCTGAAAACCTATGTATCGATATCTCTCTGCAAGTGAATCAAGAGGGTGTAAAGCGGCATCAACACAGCAGGGAAAAGCAGCCAAGCCCGATTCTAAACATACATTACTTTAAAAAACCCACAAAACAAAGACAGTGAAAGAGAGAGAAATTCTTACAAAATCCGTTCAGGGTCTATGATGCAACCTGGATTGACCATATCAAGACCCACAGCTGGATGAGACATAAGGCTGGACATTCTTGGGGCTGAGAGGGTTGGTGAGGTTGGGTGAGCAAATGCAGATACTTTAAAGTAACACTGCGGGGAACACACACCATGGGTCTCAAATCTCCAGGTACAAGGGAATCTTCCTACATCAAAACATGCATGGGAAACCCAGAAGATGGTATGCCATGAGATCGGGAAAGGTTTCTAAAACGCACCTCATTTCTCCTCTCCTTGTGCTCGGGTTCGCCATTCCAGCCGCTTGACTAACCATCTCCCTACTTGGAGAATCAGCACCTTTAACCTCCTGATTGTACAGGTTGCAATTTGTCCTGAGGATGAACGAGAAGACGCGGAACCAACGAGAGACGAGCCCTAGGTGTTGGGACAGGCATAGGTCACTCCATTTTCCCATCAGGAAGAAGAATGAACCACAGGCTCAGCCTGCCCCCCAGAACCAAAATAGGGCCTGAAGCAATCCTGCGCTTTTGCGGCCAGGTCCCAAAAAAGCGAGGAGACAAATGGAGCTCAGGGGCACTGCAATTCACAAACGTGCAGAGTTATAAATGAGAACTCTCGTCCACAAATATATTGAGGGAAGGCAACGAAGAGGATTTGAAAGCAAGGCAGATTTGCAGGAAACAGATTTCAGGAGGTAGATTCGACTCGCCTTTAAAGCACATGAAAAGCGGCAAAACGTTGACAATGATGCCCTTGGCCAAAAAGGGCATATGCGTTTTTTCCTGAATATATTCAGGAAAAAACGCATACGCCCTTTTTGGCCAACCAAGCAAGCCGGAAGGGCAAATCAGCGCTACAAAGAAGTCTCGCTTGCCCTCGGTCAAAAGGGCCATGCTGAACAAACAGTAAAAACCAGAAAAGCAGGACAGGCCATGGAGACATGGGAGCCTTGCTACGCTGATGGGCGGGATGTAAATTGCCAACAGGCACTCTGGAGAAGAGTACGGTGTGTCCTGAAACAAGTAATAAACACAGCGTAGAGAGCATAGGGCACTTCCACCCAAGGGCGTATAAATTGGGAAAACTAAAAATCAACAAGACACAGGCACCCTAAAGTTTACGGCTGCTCTGTTTCCAAGAACCTCCACTTCGGTACACCTTCAATATCCCAGGAAAGAGAAAAATGGATAAAGAAATGGTGGTACTTGGCACAATGGAATATCACTCAGCCATGAAATCAATGTCATAAGGCTAGTTAGCAGCATGATGAGTGGATTTAGGTACGATGACTCTAAGTGAAATAAGTCACACAGAAAAAGACACTTATCCTAAGATATCGCTTATAGAGGGAATGTCAAAATCGCTACACTTGAACTGAATTACAAAACAGAACAGAGTCACACCTTTAGAAGACACACTATGGCTGCTTAACGGGAAAGGTGAGGTGGGGTGATGCATAAAACAAGGGTTTGAAATTAGCTCAGACACCGCTCCATAAGCCAAATATGTAATAGACAAGGCCTACTCCCTGCTCAGTGAACTGGACTCAACACCCCCTAGTCACCGCACAAGAATATATCTGACTAGTATGAATCTGAAAACCTATGTATCGATATCTCTCTGCAAGTGAATCAAGAGGGTGTAAAGCGGCATCAACACAGCAGGGAAAAGCAGCCAAACCCCATTCTAAACATACATTACTTTAAAAAACCCACAAAGCAAAGACAGTGAAAGAGAGAGAAATTCTTACAAAATCCGTTCAGGGTCTCTGATGCAACCTGGATTGACTATATCTAGACCCACAGCTGGATGAGACATAAGGCTGGACACTCTTGGGGCTGAGAGGATTGGTGAGGTTGGGTGAGCAAATGCAGATACTTTAAAATAATACCGCGGGGTACCCACCCCATGGGTCTCAAATCTCCAGGTACAAGGGAATCTTCCTACATCAAAACATGCATGGGAAACCCAGAAGATGGTATGCCGTGAGATCGGGAAAGGTTTCTAAAACGCACCTCATTTCTCCTCTCCTTGTGCTCGGGTTCACCATTCCAGCCGCTTGACTAACCATCTCCCTACTTGGAGAATCAGCACCTTTAACCTACTGTTTCGTCCAGGTTGCAATTTGTCCTGAGGATGAACGGGAAGACGGGGAACCAACGAAAGACTAGCCCTAGGTGTTGGAACAGGCACAGGTCACTCCATTTTCCCATCAGGAAGAAGAATGAACCACAGGCTCAGCCTGCCCCCCAGAACCAAAATAGGGCCTGAAGCAATCCTGCGCTTTTGCGGCCAGCTCCCAAAAAAGCGAGGAGACAAATGGAGCTCAGGGGCACTGCAATTCACAAACGTGCAGAGTTATAAATGAGAACTCTCGTCCACAAATATATTGAGGGAAGGCAACGAAGAGGATTTGAAAGCAAGGCAGATTTGCAGGAAACAGATTTCAGGAGGTAGATTCGACTCGCCTTTAAAGCACATGAAAAGCGGCAAAACGTTGACAATGATGCCCTTGGCCAAAAAGGGCGTATGCGTTTTTTCCTGAATATATTCAGGAAAAAACGCATACGCCCTTTTTGGCCAACCAAGCAAGCCGGAAGGGCAAATCAGCGCTACAAAGAAGTCTCGCTTGCCCTCGGTCAAAAGGGCCATGCTGAACAAAGTGTAAAAACCAGAAAAGCAGGACAGGCCATGGAGACATGGGAGCCTTGCTACGCTGATGGGCGGGATGTAAATTGCCAACAGGCACTCTGGAGAAGAGTACGGTGTGTCCTGAAACAAGTAATAAACACAGCGTAGAGAGCATAGGGCACTTCCACTCAAGGGCGTATAAATTGGGAAAACTAAAAATCAACAAGACACAGGCACCCTAAAGTTTACGGCTGCTCTGTTTCCAAGAACCTCCACTTCGGTACACCTTCAATATCCCAGGAAAGAGAAAAATGGATAAAGAAATGGTGGTACTTGGCACAATGGAATATCACTCAGCCATGAAATCAATGTCATAAGGCTAGTTAGCAGCATGATGAGTGGATTTAGGTACGATGATTCTAAGTGAAATAAGTCACACAGAAAAAGACACTTATCCTAAGATATCGCTTATAGAGGGAATGTCAAAATCGCTACACTTGAACTGAATTACAAAACAGAACAGAGTCACACCTTTAGAAGACACACTATGGCTGCTTAACGGGAAAGGTGAGGTGGGGTGATGCATAAAACAAGGGTTTGAAATTAGCTCAGACACCGCTCCATAAGCCAAATATGTAATAGACAAGGCCTACTCCCTGCTCAGTGAACTGGACTCAACACACCCTAGACACCACACAAGAATATATCTGACTAGTAAGAATCTGAAAACCTATGTATCGATATCTCTCTGCAAGTGAATCAAGAGGGTGTAAAGCGGCATCAACACAGCAGGGAAAAGCAGCCAAGCCCGATTCTAAACATAAATTACTTTAAAAAACCCACAAAACAAAGACAGTGAAAGAGAGAGAAATTCTTACAAAATCCGTTCAGGGTCTATGATGCAACCTGGATTGACCATATCAAGACCCACAGCTGGATGAGACATAAGGCTGGACATTCTTGGGGCTGAGAGGGTTGGTGAGGTTGGGTGAGCAAATGCAGATACTTTAAAGTAACACTGCGGGGAACACACCCCATGGGTCTCAAATCTCCAGGTACAAGGGAATCTTCCTACATCAAAACATGCATGGGAAACCCAGAAGATGGTATGCCATGAGATCGGGAAAGGTTTCTAAAACGCACCTCATTTCTCCTCTCCTTGTGCTCGGGTTCGCCATTCCAGCCGCTTGACTAACCATCTCCCTACTTGGAGAATCAGCACCTTTAACCTCCTGATTGTACAGGTTGCAATTTGTCCTGAGGATGAACGGGAAGACGCGGAACCAACGAGAGACGAGCCCTAGGTGTTGGGACAGGCATAGGTCACTCCATTTTCCCATCAGGAAGAAGAATGAACCACAGGCTCAGCCTGCCCCCCAGAACCAAAATAGGGCCTGAAGCAATCCTGCGCTTTTGCGGCCAGCTCCCAAAAAAGCGAGGAGACAAATGGAGCTCAGGGGCACTGCAATTCACAAACGTGCAGAGTTATAAATGAGAACTCTCGTCCACAAATATATTGAAGGAAGGCAACGAAGAGGATTTGAAAGCAAGGCAGATTTGCAGGAAACAGATTTCAGGAGGTAGATTCAACTCGCCTTTAAAGCACATGAAAAGCAGCAAAACGTTGACAATGATGCCCTTGGCCAAAAAGGGCGTATGCGTTTTTTCCTGAATATATTCAGGAAAAAACGCATACGCCCTTTTTGGCCAACCAAGCAAGCCGGAAGGGCAAATCAGCCCTACAAAGAAGTCTCGCTTGCCCTCGGTCAAAAGGGCCATGCTGAACAAACAGTAAAAACCAGAAAAGCAGGACAGGCCATGGAGACATGGGAGCCTTGCTACGCTGATGGGCGGGATGTAAATTGCCAACAGGCACTCTGGAGAAGAGTACGGTGTGTCCTGAAACAAGTAATAAACACAGCGTAGAGAGCATAGGGCACTTCCACCCAAGGGCGTATAAATTGGGAAAACTAAAAATCAACAAGACACAGGCACCCTAAAGTTTACGGCTGCTCTGTTTCCAAGAACCTCCACTTCGGTACACCTTCAATATCCCAGGAAAGAGAAAAATGGATAAAGAAATGGTGGTACTTGGCACAATGGAATATCACTCAGCCATGAAATCAATGTCATAAGGCTAGTTAGCAGCATGATGAGTGGATTTAGGTACGATGACTCTAAGTGAAATAAGTCACACAGAAAAAGACACTTATCCTAAGATATCGCTTATAGAGGGAATGTCAAAATCGCTACACTTGAACTGAATTACAAAACAGAACAGAGTCACACCTTTAGAAGACACACTATGGCTGCTTAACGGGAAAGGTGAGGTGGGGTGATGCATAAAACAAGGGTTTGGAATTAGCTCAGACACCGCTCCATAAGCCAAATATGTAATAGACAAGGCCTACTCCCTGCTCAGTGAACTGGACTCAACACCCCCTAGTCACCGCACAAGAATATATCTGACTAGTATGAATCTGAAAACCTATGTATCGATATCTCTCTGCAAGTGAATCAAGAGGGTGTAAAGCGGCATCAACACAGCAGGGAAAAGCAGCCAAACCCCATTCTAAACATACATTACTTTAAAAAACCCACAAAGCAAAGACAGTGAAAGAGAGAGAAATTCTTACAAAATCCGTTCAGGGTCTCTGATGCAACCTGGATTGACCATATCTAGACCCACAGCTGGATGAGACATAAGGCTGGACACTCTTGGGGCTGAGAGGATTGGTGAGGTTGGGTGAGCAAATGCAGATACTTTAAAGTAACACTGCGGGGAACACACCCCATGGGTCTCAAATCTCCAGGTACAAGGGAATCTTCCTACATCAAAACATGCATGGGAAACCCAGAAGATGGTATGCCAGGATATCGGGAAAGGTTTCTAAAACGCACCTCATTTCTCCTCTCCTTGTGCTCGGGTTCACCATTCCAGCCGCTTGACTAACCCTCTCCCTACTTGGAGAATCAGCACCTTTAACCTACTGTTTCGTCCAGGTTGCAATTTGTCCTGAGGATGAACGGGAAGACGGGAAACCAACGAAAGACTAGCCCTAGGTGTTGGAACAGGCACAGGTCACTCCATTTTCCCATCAGGATGAAGAATGAACCACAGGCTCTGCCTGCCCCCCAGAACCAAAATAGGGCCTGAAGCAATCCTGCGCTTTTGCGGCCAGCTCCCAAAAAAGCGAGGAGACAAATGGAGCTCAGGGGCACTGCAATTCACAAACGTGCAGAGTTATAAATGAGAACTCTCGTCCACAAATATATTGAGGGAAGGCAACGAAGAGGATTTGAAAGCAAGGCAGATTTGCAGGAAACAGATTTCAGGAGGTAGATTCGACTCGCCTTTAAAGCACATGAAAAGCGGCAAAACGTTGACAATGATGCCCTTGGCCAAAAAGGGCGTATGCGTTTTTTCCTGAATATATTCAGGAAAAAACGCATACGCCCTTTTTGGCCAACCAAGCAAGCCGGAAGGGCAAATCAGCGCTACAAAGAAGTCTCGCTTGCCCTCGGTCAAAAGGGCCATGCTGAACAAAGTGTAAAAACCAGAAAAGCAGGACAGGCCATGGAGACATCGTAGCCTTGCTACGCTGATGGGCGGGATGTAAATTGCCAACAGGCACTCTGGAGAAGAGTACGGTGTGTCCTGAAACAAGTAATAAACACAGCATAGAGAGCATAGGGCACTTCCACTCAAGGGCGTATAAATTGGGAAAACTAAAAATCAACAAGACACAGGCACCCTAAAGTTTACGGCTGCTCTGTTTCCAAGAACCTCCACTTCGGTACACCTTCAATATCCCAGGAAAGAGAAAAATGGATAAAGAAATGGTGGTACTTGGCACAATGGAATATCACTCAGCCATGAAATCAATGTCATAAGGCTAGTTAGCAGCATGATGAGTGGATTTAGGTACGATGACTCTAAGTGAAATAAGTCACACAGAAAAAGACACTTATCCTAAGATATCGCTTATAGAGGGAATGTCAAAATCGCTACACTTGAACTGAATTACAAAACAGAACAGAGTCACACCTTTAGAAGACACACTATGGCTGCTTAACGGGAAAGGTGAGGTGGGTGATGCATAAAACAAGGGTTTGAAATTAGCTCAGACACCGCTACATAAGCCAAATATGTAATAGACAAGGCCTACTCCCTGCTCAGTGAACTGGACTCAACACCCCCTAGTCACCGCACAAGAATATATCTGACTAGTATGAATCTGAAAACCTATGTATCGATATCTCTCTGCAAGTGAATCAAGAGGGTGTAAAGCGGCATAAACACAGCAGGGAAAAGCAGCCAAGCCCGATTCTAAACATAAATTACTTTAAAAAACCCACAAAGCAAAGACAGTGAAAGAGAGAGAAATTCTTACAAAATCCGTTCAGGGTCTATGATGCAACCTGGATTGACCATATCAAGACCCACAGCTGGATGAGACATAAGGCTGGACATTCTTGGGGCTGAGAGGGTTGGTGAGGTTGGGTGAGCAAATGCAGATACTTTAAAGTAACACTGCGGGGAACACACCCCATGGGTCTCAAATCTCCAGGAACAAGGGAATCTTCTTACATCAAAACATGCATGAGAAACCCAGAAGATGGTATGCCATGAGATCGGGAAAGGTTTCTAAAACGCACCTCATTTCTCCTCTCCTTGTGCTCGGGTTCGCCATTCCAGCCGCTTGACTAACCATCTCCCTACTTGGAGAATCAGCACCTTTAACCTCCTGATTGTACAGGTTGCAATTTGTCCTGAGGATGAACGGGAAGACGCGGAACCAACGAGAGACGAGCCCTAGGTGTTGGGACAGGCATAGGTCACTCCATTTTCCCATCAGGAAGAAGAATGAACCACAGGCTCAGCCTGCCCCCCAGAACCAAAATAGGGCCTGAAGCAATCCTGCGCTTTTGCGGCCAGCTCCCAAAAAAGCGAGGAGACAAATGGAGCTCAGGGGCACTGCAATTCACAAATGTGCAGAGTTATAAATGAGAACTCTCGTCCACAAATATATTGAGGGAAGGCAACGAAGAGGATTTGAAAGCAAGGCAGATTTGCAGGAAACAGATTTCAGGAGGTAGATTCTACTCGCCTTTAACGCACATGAAAAGCGGCAAAACGTTGACAATGATGCCCTTGGCCAAAAAGGGCGTATGCGTTTTTTCCTGAATATATTCAGGAAAAAACGCATACGCCCTTTTTGGCCAACCAAGCAAGCCGGAAGGGCAAATCAGCGCTACAAAGAAGTCTCGCTTGCCCTCGGTCAAAAGGGCCATGCTGAACAAACAGTAAAAACCAGAAAAGCAGGACAGGCCATGGAGACATGGGAGCCTTGCTACGCTGATGGGCGGGATATAAATTGCCAACAGGCACTCTGGAGAAGAGTACGGTGTGTCCTGAAACAAGTAATAAACACAGCGTAGAGAGCATAGGGCACTTCCACTCATGGGCGTATAAATTGGGAAAACTAAAAATCAACAAGACACAGGCACCCTAAAGTTTACGGCTGCTCTGTTTCCAAGAACCTCCGCTTCGGTACACCTTCAATATCCCAGGAAAGAGAAAAATGGATAAAGAAATGGTGGTACTTGGCACAGTGGAATATCACTCAGCCATGAAATCAATGTCATAAGGCTAGTTAGCAGCATGATGAGTGGATTTAGGTACGATGATTCTAAGTGAAATAAGTCACACAGAAAAAGACACTTATCCTAAGATATCGCTTATAGAGGGAATGTCAAATTGCTACACTTGAACTGAATTACAAAACAGAACAGAGGCACACCTTTAGAAGACACACTATGGCTGCTTAACGGGAAAGGTGAGGTGGGGTGATGCATAAAACAAGGGTTTGGAATTAGCTCAGACACCGCTCCATAAGCCAAATATGTAATCGACAAGGCCTACTCCCTGCTCAGTGAACTGGACTCAACACCCCCTTAGTCACCGCACAAGAATATATCTGACTAGTATGAATCTGAAAACCTATGTATCGATATCTCTCTGCAAGTGAATCAAGAGGGTGTAAAGCGGCATAAACACAGCAGGGAAAAGCAGCCAAACCCCATTCTAAACATACATTACTTTAAAAAACCCACAAAGCAAAGACAGTGAAAGAGAGAGAAATTCTTACAAAATCCGTTCAGGGTCTCTGATGCAACCTGGATTGACCATATCTAGACCCACAGCTGGATGAGACATAAGGCTGGACACTATTGCGGCTGAGAGGATTGGTGAGGTTGGGTGAGCAAATGCAGATACTTTAAAGTAATACCGCGGGGTACCCACCTCATGGGTCTCAAATCTCCAGGTACAAGGGAATCTTCCTACATCAAAACATGCATGGGAAACCCAGAAGATGGTATGCCGTGAGATCGGGAAAGGTTTCTAAAACGCACCTCATTTCTCCTCTCCTTGTGCTCGGGTTCGCCATTCCAGCCGCATGACTAACCATCTCCCTACTTGGAGAATCAGCACCTTTAACCTACTGTTTCGTCCAGGTTGCAATTTGTCCTGAGGATGAACGGGAAGACGGGGAACCAACGAAAGACTAGCCCTAGGTGTTGGGACAGGCACAGGTCACTCCATTTTCCCATCAGGAAGAAGAATGAACCACAGGCTCAGCCTGCCCCCCAGAACCAAAATAGGGCCTGAAGCAATCCTGCGCTTTTGCGGCCAGCTCCCAAAAAAGCGAGGAGACAAATGGAGCTCAGGGGCACTGCAATTCACAAACGTGCAGAGTTATAAATGAGAACTCTCGTCCACAAATATATTGAGGGAAGGCAACGAAGAGGATTTGAAAGCAAGGCAGATTTGCCGGAAACAGATTTCAGGAGGTAGATTCGACTCGCCTTTAAAGCACATGAAAAGCGGCAAAACGTTGACAATGATGCCCTTGGCCAAAAAGGGCGTATGCGTTTTTTCCTGAATATATTCAGGAAAAAACGCATACGCCCTTTTTGGCCAAACAAGCAAGCCGGAAGGGCAAATCAGCGCTACAAAGAAATCTCGCTTGCCCTCGGTCAAAAGGGCCATGCTGAACAAAGTCTAAAAACTAGAAAAGCAGGACAGGCCATGGAGACATGGGAGCCTTGCTACGCTGATGGGCGGGACGTAAATTGCCAACAGGCACTCTGGAGAAGAGTACGGTGTGTCCTGAAACAAGTAATAAACACAGCGTAGAGAGTATAGGGCACTTCCACTCAAGGGCGTATAAATTGGGAAAACTAAAAATCAACAAGACACAGGCACCCTAAAGTTTACGGCTGCTCTGTTTCCAAGAACCTCCACTTCGGTACACCTTCAATATCCCAGGAAAGAGAAAAATGGATAAAGAAATGGTGGTACTTGGCACAATGGAATATCACTCAGCCATGAAATCAATGTCATAAGGCTAGTTAGCAGCATGATGAGTGGATTTAGGTACGATGACTCTAAGTGAAATAAGTCACACAGAAAAAGACACTTATCCTAAGATATCGCTTATAGAGGGAATGTCAAAATCGCTACACTTGAACTGAATTACAAAACAGAACAGAGTCACACCTTTAGAAGACACACTATGGCTGCTTAACGGGAAAGGTGAGGTGGGGTGATGCATAAAACAAGGGTTTGAAATTAGCTCAGACACCGCTCCATAAGCCAAATATGTAATAGACAAGGCCTACTCCCTGCTCAGTGAACTGGACTCAACACCCCCTAGTCACCGCACAAGAATATATCTGACTAGTATGAATCTGAAAACCTATGTATCGATATCTCTCTGCAAGTGAATCAAGAGGGTGTAAAGCGGCATAAACACAGCAGGGAAAAGCAGCCAAACCCCATTCTAAACATACATTACTTTAAAAAACCCACAAAGCAAAGATAGTGAAAGAGAGAGAAATTCTTACAACATCCGTTCAGGGTCTATGATGCAACCTGGATTGACCATATCTAGACCCACAGCTGGATGAGACATAAGGCTGGACACTCTTGGGGCTGAGAGGATTGGTGAGGTTGGGTGAGCAAACGCAGATACTTTAAAGTAACACTGCGGGGAACACACCCCATGGGTCTCAAATCTCCAGGTACAAGGGAATCTTCCTACATCAAAACATGCATGGGAAAGCCAGAAGATGGTATGCCGTGAGATCGGGAAAGGTTTCTAAAACGCACCTCATTTCTCCTCTCCTTGTGCTCGGGTTCGCCATTCCAGCCGCTTGACTAACCATCTCCCTACTTGGAGAATCAGCACCTTTAACCTACTGTTTCGTCCAGGTTGCAATTTGTCCTGAGGATGAACGGGAAGACGGGGAACCAACGAAAGACTAGCCCTAGGTATTGGGACAGCCACAGGTCACTCCATTTTCCCATCAGGAAGAAGAATGAACCACAGGCTCAGCCTGCCCCCCAGAACCAAAATAGGGCCTGAAGCAATCCTGCGCTTTTGCGGCCAGCTCCCAAAAAAGCGAGGAGACAAATGGAGCTCAGGGGCACTGCAATTCACAAACGTGCAGAGTTATAAATGAGAACTCTCGTCCACAAATATATTGAGGGAAGGCAACGAAGAGGATTTGAAAGCAAGGCAGATTTGCAGGAAACAGATTTCAGGAGGTAGATTCGACTCGCCTTTAAAGCACATGAAAAGCGGAAAAACGTTGACAATGATGCCCTTGGCCAAAAAGGGCGTATGCGTTTTTTCCTGAATATATTCAGGAAAAAACGCATACGCCCTTTTTGGCCAACCAAGCAAGCCGGAAGGGCAAATCAGCGCTACAAAGAAGTCTCGCTTGCCCTCGGTCAAAACGGCCATGCTGAACAAAGTGTAAAAACCAGAAAAGCAGGACAGGCCATGGAGACATGGGAGCCTTGCTACGCTGATGGGCGGGATATAAATTGCCAACAGGCACTCTGGAGAAGAGTACGGTGTGTCCTGAAACAAGTAATAAACACAGCGTAGAGAGCATAGGGCACTTCCACTCATGGGCGTATAAATTGGGAAAACTAAAAATCAACAAGACACAGGCACCCTAAAGTTTACGGCTGCTCTGTTTCCAAGAACCTCCACTTCGGTACACCTTCAATATCCCAGGAAAGAGAAAAATGGATAAAGAAATGGTGGTACTTGGCACAATGGAATATCACTCAGCCATGAAATCAATGTCATAAGGCTAGTTAGCAGCATGATGAGTGGATTTAGATACGATGATTCTAAGTGAAATAAGTCACACAGAAAAAGACACTTATCCTAAGATATCGCTTACAGAGGGAATGTCAAAATCGCTACACTTGAACTGAATTACAAAACAGAACAGAGTCACACCTTTAGAAGACACACTATGGCTGCTTAACGGGAAAGGTGAGGTGGGGTGATGTATAAAACAAGGGTTTGAAATTAGCTCAGAGACCGCTCCATAAGCCAAATATGTAATAGACAAGGCCTACTCCCTGCTCAGTGAACTGGACTCAACACACCCTAGTCACCACACAAGAATATATCTGACTAGTAAGAATCTGAAAACCTATGTATCGATATCTCTCTGCAAGTGAATCAAGAGGGTGTAAAGCGGCATCAACACAGCAGGGAAAAGCAGCCAAACCCCATTCTAAACATACATTACTTTAAAAAACCCACAAAGCAATGACAGTGAAAGAGAGAGAAATTCTTACAAAATCCGTTCAGGGTCTCTGATGCAACCTGGATTGACCATATCTAGACCCACAGCTGGATGAGACAGAAGGCTGGACACTCTTGGGGCTGAGAGGATTGGTGAGGTTGGGTGAGCAAACGCAGATACTTTAAAGTAACACTGCGGGGAACACACCCCATGGGTCTCAAATCTCCAGGTACAAGGGCATCTTCCTACATCAAAACATGCATGGGAAACCCAGAAGATGGTATGCCATGAGATCGGGAAAGGTTTCTAAAACGCACCTCATTTCTCCTCTCCTTGGGCTCGGGTTCGCCATTCCAGCCGCTTGACTAACCATCTCCCTACTTGGAGAATCAGCACCTTTAACCTCCTGATTGTACAGGTTGCAATTTGTCCTGAGGATGAACGGGAAGACGCGGAACCAACGAGAGACGAGCCCTAGGTGTTGGGACAGGCATAGGTCACTCCTTTTTCCCATCAGGAAGAAGAATGAACCACAGGCTCAGCCTGCCCCCCAGAACCAAAATAGGGCCTGAAGCAATCCTGCGCTTTTGCGGCCAGCTCCCAAAAAAGCGAGGAGACAAATGGAGCTCAGGGGCACTGCAATTCACAAACGTGCAGAGTTATAAATGAGAACTCTCGTCCACAAATATATTGAGGGAAGGCAACGAAGAGGATTTGAAAGCAAGGCAGATTTGCAGGAAACAGATTTCAGGAGGTAGATTCGACTCGCCTTTAAAGCACATGAAAAGCGGCAAAACGTTGACAATGATGCCCTTGGCCAAAAAGGGCGTATGCGTTTTTTCCTGAATATATTCAGGAAAAAACGCATACGCCCTTTTTGGCCAACCAAGCAAGCCGGAAGGGCAAATCAGCGCTACAAAGAAGTCTCGCTTGCCCTCGGTCAAAAGGGCCATGCTGAACAAAGTGTAAAAACCAGAAAAGCAGGACAGGCCATGGAGACATGGGAGCCTTGCTACGCTGATGGGCGGGATGTAAATTTCCAACAGGCACTCTGGAGAAGAGTACGGTGTGTCCTGAAACAAGTAATAAACACAGCGTAGAGAGCATAGGGCACTTCCACTCAAGGGCATATAAATTGGGAAAACTAAACATCAACAAGACACAGGCACCCTAAAGTTTACGGCTGCTCTGTTTCCAAGAACCTCCACTTCGGTACACCTTCAATATCCCAGGAAAGAGAAAAATGGATAAAGAAATGGTGGTACTTGGCACAATGGAATATCACTCAGCCATGAAATCAATGTCATAAGGCTAGTTAGCAGCATGATGAGTGGATTTAGATACGATGATTCTAAGTGAAATAAGTCACACAGAAAAAGACACTTATCCTAAGATATCGCTTACAGAGGGAATGTCAAAATCGCTACACTTGAACTGAATTACAAAACAGAACAGAGTCACACCTTTAGAAGACACACTATGGCTGCTTAACGGGAAAGGTGAGGTGGGGTGATGTATAAAACAAGGGTTTGAAATTAGCTCAGAGACCGCTCCATAAGCCAAATATGTAATAGACAAGGCCTACTCCCTGCTCAGTGAACTGGACTCAACACACCCTAGTCACCACACAAGAATATATCTGACTAGTAAGAATCTGAAAACCTATGTATCGATATCTCTCTGCAAGTGAATCAAGAGGGTGTAAAGCGGCATCAACACAGCAGGGAAAAGCAGCCAAACCCCATTCTAAACATACATTACTTTAAAAAACCCACAAAGCAATGACAGTGAAAGAGAGAGAAATTCTTACAAAATCCGTTCAGGGTCTCTGATGCAACCTGGATTGACCATATCTAGACCCACAGCTGGATGAGACAGAAGGCTGGACACTCTTGGGGCTGAGAGGATTGGTGAGGTTGGGTGAGCAAACGCAGATACTTTAAAGTAACACTGCGGGGAACACACCCCATGGGTCTCAAATCTCCAGGTACAAGGGCATCTTCCTACATCAAAACATGCATGGGAAACCCAGAAGATGGTATGCCATGAGATCGGGAAAGGTTTCTAAAACGCACCTCATTTCTCCTCTCCTTGGGCTCGGGTTCGCCATTCCAGCCGCTTGACTAACCATCTCCCTACTTGGAGAATCAGCACCTTTAACCTCCTGATTGTACAGGTTGCAATTTGTCCTGAGGATGAACGGGAAGACGCGGAACCAACGAGAGACGAGCCCTAGGTGTTGGGACAGGCATAGGTCACTCCTTTTTCCCATCAGGAAGAAGAATGAACCACAGGCTCAGCCTGCCCCCCAGAACCAAAATAGGGCCTGAAGCAATCCTGCGCTTTTGCGGCCAGCTCCCAAAAAAGCGAGGAGACAAATGGAGCTCAGGGGCACTGCAATTCACAAACGTGCAGAGTTATAAATGAGAACTCTCGTCCACAAATATATTGAGGGAAGGCAACGAAGAGGATTTGAAAGCAAGGCAGATTTGCAGGAAACAGATTTCAGGAGGTAGATTCGACTCGCCTTTAAAGCACATGAAAAGCGGCAAAACGTTGACAATGATGCCCTTGGCCAAAAAGGGCGTATGCGTTTTTTCCTGAATATATTCAGGAAAAAACGCATACGCCCTTTTTGGCCAACCAAGCAAGCCGGAAGGGCAAATCAGCGCTACAAAGAAGTCTCGCTTGCCCTCGGTCAAAAGGGCCATGCTGAACAAAGTGTAAAAACCAGAAAAGCAGGACAGGCCATGGAGACATGGGAGCCTTGCTACGCTGATGGGCGGGATGTAAATTTCCAACAGGCACTCTGGAGAAGAGTACGGTGTGTCCTGAAACAAGTAATAAACACAGCGTAGAGAGCATAGGGCACTTCCACTCAAGGGCATATAAATTGGGAAAACTAAACATCAACAAGACACAGGCACCCTAAAGTTTACGGCTGCTCTGTTTCCAAGAACCTCCACTTCGGTACACCTTCAATATCCCAGGAAAGAGAAAAATGGATAAAGAAATGGTGGTACTTGGCACAATGGAATATCACTCAGCCATGAAATCAATGTCATAAGGCTAGTTAGCAGCATGATGAGTGGATTTAGATACGATGATACTAAGTGAAATAAGTCACACAGAAAAAGACACTTATCCTAAGATATCGCTTATAGAGGGAATGTCAAAATCGCTACACTTGAACTGAATTACAAAACAGAACAGAGTCACACCTTTAGAAGACACATTATGGCTGCTTAACGGGAAAGGTGAGGTGGGGTGATGCATAAAACAAGGGTTTGAAATTAGCTCAGACACCGCTCCATAAGCCAAATATGTAATAGACAAGGCCTACTCCCTGCTCAGTGAACTGGACTCAACACACCCTAGTCACCACACAAGAATATATCTGACTAGTAAGAATCTGAAAACCTATGTATCGATATCTCTCTGCAAGTGAATCAAGAGGGTGTAAAGCGGCATCAACACAGCAGGGAAAAGCAGCCAAGCCCGATTCTAAACATAAATTACTTTAAAAAACCCACAAAACAAAGACAGTGAAAGAGAGAGAAATTCTTACAAAATCCGTTCAGGGTCTATGATGCAACCTGGATTGACCATATCTAGACCCACAGCTGGATGAGACATAAGGCTGGACACTCTTGGGGCTGAGAGGATTGGTGAGGTTGGGTGAGCAAACGCAGATACTTTAAAGTAACACTGCGGGGAACACACCCCATGGGTCTCAAATCTCCAGGTACAAGGGAATCTTCCTACATCAAAACATGCATGGGAAAGCCAGAAGATGGTATGCCGTGAGATCGGGAAAGGTTTCTAAAACGCACCTCATTTCTCCTCTCCTTGTGCTCGGGTTCGCCATTCCAGCCGCTTGACTAACCATCTCCCTACTTGGAGAATCAGCACCTTTAACCTACTGTTTCGTCCAGGTTGCAATTTGTCCTGAGGATGAACGGGAAGACGGGGAACCAACGAAAGACTAGCCCTAGGTATTGGGACAGCCACAGGTCACTCCATTTTCCCATCAGGAAGAAGAATGAACCACAGGCTCAGCCTGCCCCCCAGAACCAAAATAGGGCCTGAAGCAATCCTGCGCTTTTGCGGCCAGCTCCCAAAAAAGCGAGGAGACAAATGGAGCTCAGGGGCACTGCAATTCACAAACGTGCAGAGTTATAAATGAGAACTCTCGTCCACAAATATATTGAGGGAAGGCAACGAAGAGGATTTGAAAGCAAGGCAGATTTGCAGGAAACAGATTTCAGGAGGTAGATTCGACTCGCCTTTAAAGCACATGAAAAGCGGCAAAACGTTGACAATGATGCCCTTGGCCAAAAAGGGCGTATGCGTTTTTTCCTGAATATATTCAGGAAAAAACGCATACGCCCTTTTTGGCCAACCAAGCAAGCCGGAAGGGCAAATCAGCGCTACAAAGAAGTCTCGCTTGCCCTCGGTCAAAACGGCCATGCTGAACAAACAGTAAAAACCAGAAAAGCAGGACAGGCCATGGAGACATGGGAGCCTTGCTACGCTGATGGGCGGGATATAAATTGCCAACAGGCACTCTGGAGAAGAGTACGGTGTGTCCTGAAACAAGTAATAAACACAGCGTAGAGAGCATAGGGCACTTCCACTCATGGGCGTATAAATTGGGAAAACTAAAAATCAACAAGACACAGGCACCATAAAGTTTACGGCTGCTCTGTTTCCAAGAACCTCCACTTCGGTACACCTTCAATATCCCAGGAAAGAGAAAAATGGATAAAGAAATGGTGGTACTTGGCACAATGGAATATCACTCAGCCATGAAATCAATGTCATAAGGCTAGTTAGCAGCATGATGAGTGGATTTAGATACGATGACTCTAAGTGAAATAAGTCACACAGAAAAAGACACTTATCCTAAGATATCGCTTACAGAGGGAATGTCAAAATGGCTACACTTGAACTGAATTACAAAACAGAACAGAGTCACACCTGTAGAAGACACACTATGGCTGCTTAACGGGAAAGGTGAGGTGGGGTGATGTATAAAACAAGGGTTTGAAATTAGCTCAGAGACCGCTCCATAAGCCAAATATGTAATAGACAAGGCCTACTCCCTGCTCAGTGAACTGGACTCAACACACCCTAGTCACCACACAAGAATATATCTGACTAGTAAGAATCTGAAAACCTATTTATCGATATCTCTCTGCAAGTGAATCAAGAGGGTGTAAAGCGGCATCAACACAGCAGGGAAAAGCAGCCAAGCCCGATTCTAAACATAAATTACTTTAAAAAACCCACAAAACAAAGACAGTGAAAGAGAGAGAAATTCTTACAAAATCCGTTCAGGGTCTGTGATGCAACCTGGATTGACCATATCTAGACCCACAGCTGGATGAGACATAAGGCTGGACACTCTTGGGGCTGAGAGGATTGGTGAGGTTGGGTGAGCAAACGCAGATACTTTAAAGTAACACTGCGGGGAACACACCCCATGGGTCTCAAATCTCCAGGTACAAGGGAATCTTCCTACATCAAAACATGCATGGGAAAGCCAGAAGATGGTATGCCGTGAGATCGGGAAAGGTTTCCAAAACGCACCTCATTTCTCCTCTCCTTGTGCTCGGGTTCGCCATTCCAGCCGCTTGACTAACCATCTCCCTACTTGGAGAATCAGCACCTTTAACCTACTGTTTCGTCCAGGTTGCAATTTGTCCTGAGGATGAACGGGAAGACGCGGAACCAACGAGAGACGAGCCCTAGGTGTTGGGACAGGCATAGGTCACTCCATTTTCCCATCAGGAAGAAGAATTGAACCACAGGCTCAGCCTGCCCCCCAGAACCAAAATAGGGCCTGAAGCAATCCTGCGCTTTTGCGGCCAGCTCCCAAAAAAGCGAGGAGACAAATGGAGCTCAGGGGCACTGCAATTCACAAACGTGCAGAGTTATAAATGAGAACTCTCGTCCACAAATATATTGAGGGAAGGCAACGAAGAGGATTTGAAAGCAAGGCAGATTTGCAGGAAACAGATTTCAGGAGGTAGATTCGACTCGCCTTTAAAGCACATGAAAAGCGGCAAAACGTTGACAATGATGCCCTTGGCCAAAAAGGGCGTATGCGTTTTTTCCTGAATATATTCAGGAAAAAACGCATACGCCCTTTTTGGCCAACCAAGCAAGCCGGAAGGGCAAATCAGCGCTACAAAGAAGTCTCGCTTGCCCTCGGTCAAAAGGGCCATGCTGAACAAACAGTAAAAACCAGAAAAGCAGGACAGGCCATGGAGACATGGGAGCCTTGCTACGCTGATGGGCGGGATATAAATTGCCAACAGGCACTCTGGAGAAGAGTACGGTGTGTCCTGAAACAAGTAATAAACACAGCGTAGAGAGCATAGGGCACTTCCACTCATGGGCGTATAAATTGGCAAAACTAAAAATCAACAAGACACAGGCACCCTAAAGTTTACGGCTGCTCTGTTTCCAAGAACCTCCGCTTCGGTACACCTTCAATATCCCAGGAAAGAGAAAAATGGATAAAGAAATGGTGGTACTTGGCACAATGGAATATCACTCAGCCATGAAATCAATGTCATAAGGCTAGTTAGCAGCATGATGAGTGGATTTAGGTACGATGATTCTAAGTGAAATAAGTCACACAGAAAAAGCCACTTATCCTAAGATATCGCTTATAGAGGGAATGTCAAAATGGCTACACTTGAACTGAATTACAAAACAGAACAGAGTCACACCTGTAGAAGACACACTATGGCTGCTTAACCGGAAAGGTGAGGTGGGGTGATGCATAAAACAAGGGTTTGAAATTAGCTCAGACACCGCTCCATAAGCCAAATATGTAATAGACAAGGCCTACTCCCTGCTCAGTGAACTGGACTCAACACACCCTAGTCAACACACAAGAATATATCTGACTAGTATGAATCTGAAAACCTATGTATCTATATCTCTCTGCAAGTGAATCAAGAGGGTGTAAAGCGGCATAAACACAGCAGGGAAAAGCAGCCAAACCCCATTCTAAACATACATTATTTTAAAAAACCCACAAAGCAAAGACAGTGAAAGTGAGAGAAATTCTTACAACATCCGTTCAGGGTCTATGATGCAACCTGGATTGACCATATCTAGACCCACAGCTGGATGAGACATAAGGCTGGACACTCTTGGGGCTGAGAGGATTGGTGAGGTTGGGTGAGCAAACGCAGATACTTAAAGTAACACTGCGGGGAACACACCCCATGGGTCTCAAATCTCCAGGTACAAGGGAATCTTCCTACATCAAAACATGCATGGGAAAGCCAGAAGATGGTATGCCGTGAGATCGGGAAAGGTTTCTAAAACGCACCTCATTTCTCCTCTCCTTGTGCTCGGGTTCGCCATTCCAGCCGCTTGACTAACCATCTCCCTACTTGGAGCATCAGCACCTTTAACCTACTGTTTCGTCCAGGTTGCAATTTGTCCTGAGCATGAACGGGAAGACGGGGAACCAACGAAAGACTAGCCCTAGGTGTTGGGACAGGCACAGGTCACTCCATTTTCCCATCAGGAAGAAGAATGAACCACAGGCTCAGCCTGCCCCCCAGAACCAAAATAGGGCCTGAAGCAATCCTGCGCTTTTGCGGCCAGCTCCCAAAAAAGCGAGGAGACAAATGGAGCTCAGGGGCACTGCAATTCACAAACGTGCAGAGTTATAAATGAGAACTCTCGTCCACAAATATATTGAGGGAAGGCAACGAAGAGGATTTGAAAGCAAGGCAGATTTGCAGGAAACAGATTTCAGGAGGTAGATTCGACTCGCCTTTAAAGCACATGAAAAGCGGCAAAACGTTGACAATGATGCCCTTGGCCAAAAAGGGCGTATGCGTTTTTTCCTGAATATATTCAGGAAAAAACGCATACGCCCTTTTTGGCCAACTAAGCAAGCCGGAAGGGCAAATCAGCGCTACAAAGAAGTCTCGCTTGCCCTCGGTCAAAAGGGCCATGCTGAACAAAGTGTAAAAACCAGAAAAGCAGGACAGGCCATGGAGACATAGGAGCCTTGCTACGCTGATGGGCGGGATATAAATTGCCAACAGGCACTCTGGAGAAGAGTACGGTGTGTCCTGAAACAAGTAATAAACACAGCGTAGAGAGCATAGGGCACTTCCACTCAAGGGCGTATAAATTGGGAAAAATAAAAATCAACAAGACACAGGCACCCTAAAGTTTACGGCTGCTCTGTTTCCAAGAACCTCCACTTCGGTACACCTTCAATATCCCAGGAAAGAGAAAAATGGATAAAGAAATGGTGGTACTTGGCACAGTGGAATATCACTCAGCTATGAAATCAATGTCATAAGGCTAGTTAGCAGCATGATGAGTGGATTTAGATACGATGATTCTAAGTGAAATAAGTCACACAGAAAAAGACACTTATCCTAAGATATCGCTTATAGAGGGAATGTCAAAATCGCTACACTTGAACTGAATTACAAAACAGAACAGAGTCACACCTGTAGAAGACACACTATGGCTGCTTAACGGGAAAGGTGAGGTGGGGTGATGCATAAAACAAGGGTTTGGAATTAGCTCAGACACCGCTCCATAAGCCAAATATGTAATAGACAAGGCCTACTCCCTGCTCAGTGAACTGGACTCAACACCCCCTAGTCACCGCACAAGAATATATCTGACTAGTATGAATCTGAAAACCTATGTATCGATATCTCTCTGCAAGTG